>NW_024885122.1:736554-870552 GCF_019232065.1 Centrocercus urophasianus | reverse complement strand
TGAGGGCGGGGCGGCCCCGGGCCTCTCGGCGGCGCGGGCGGGACGGGGGCGGCGGGGCGGAAGCGGCGGCACGGCGGTGTCGGGCCCGGAGCGGGGCGGGCCGGGACGAGCGGGCCAGGCTCGGCTTGGGGCCGCCGCCGAGGGGGGGGAGATTGCCGGGCCGCGCTCAGCCGTGGGGTTCGGGGCCGCCCTCAGACGGGAGCCCCGGGCCGCGCCGCGTCGTTGGGCCCCGGTCGGGCCGCAGCCTGAGACCCGGGGCTCCGCCTGCAGCTGCGGCCGCACCGCGGCCTGCGGAGCTCTCGGGCCGGGCCCAGCCGGCGGCGCGCAGCCCCGAGAGGAGGAAAGCGGTTCTCGCTGAAGCCGTGCTGCAGCCGTCGTCGGCTCGGGCGCCGTTTCTGGGCTCCGCTCTTTGGCGGCTGTTTGGAGATGTCAGCGAGGGTGCGTTGACGTTTCTTTGAGCCCCAGCTTTTGTTTGTATTTCTCCGTAACTCGGCGCTGTAGTGACGGAAAGGCTTCTGATCTCGTGCTCTCGGTGCGTCCCTGCTTTTCTCCGAGTTCGGTTTTTTCGGAAACTCCGAGCTCCCCTTCCTCCCCTGCCCCCCGCGCAAGGAGCCGCACTCAGCTGTGCTCCCCGGGCTGCTGCTGCTCGGCCGCTCTGCGTCCTGTGGGACTCGCTGCTTGCATCGGGCAGTGTGCAGTAATGTTGTGCTGGTAAAGAAATAGCTGCTGCTTTTAAAACGCGTGGGAAAACATGAGAAACCCAGGTCCCTACCTGCATTTGTAAACTGAGTATTAATGCTTTCGCTTTTCAGCTGCTTAAATGCTTGGAAGGTGGGGCAATAGAGTTACATTCTGATGAACTATCGCTCAGTTCTCAGCTGTGGTACTGCCAAAGATTGCATACCTTTGTAGCAGATGTTAAATGTCTTAAACTCATAACTGGGCCACTAAATGGGCTTACAGTATGTTTTTATTTTTGAATACTGTACTGATTGCTTTTGGAAGGAAGCTGGAGTTGCAGTTGAGTTACGTAGATACACCGCATTTAAAAGTTTTGTAGAGGCAAAAGGTTTGCTGCCAAGGACACTGGGGAGCGAAAGTGTCTGTAACGGTTGGATTGCAATGGAAATAGAGCTGTTACAGGTCATTGGTGTCCCTCTGAAGGGCAGGGAACTTGGTGTTGGTGTCTCTTTCAAAACCGTGTGGCCTCTATTAAGAAATACAAATGCGACGCCATATAGGGGAGCTCCCACTGGATGAACAGCAGGGCTTACAGCTGAGAGTCTGTCCTGAATTGCAGAAATTGTGCTCAGACAATTTGTTCCTTAATGTTGGCCAGAGCGGAAGCTATGGGAAAGACTGCTTAGGAGTGGGAAAAGGGAAGGGGCAGAAATGGAAAGAAAAATAATGCTAGATGTATACAGATCTGAGACAGGGAAGATCCATCACCGTATTCCAGGTGAGAGGTTTCCCATCTGGCTAACAGACGGAACTTTTGTCATGTTTGCTTTATGGAGGCACTGGTTGCTGTGTGTTCTGTCTGCCTCTCGCTCTGCCCTGTTTGCAAACTTTCAGTGGCCTCTTCAGCAGCAGCCACCACACACAAGTGACATTTCAGCCCTGCAGCTTGTGTGTGTCTTAGCCTTGTGCATCTTACTAGGCTTGCCTCGAGATGGTGTGTGACGCTGATTATCTGTGGCGTAATCAGAAGGAAAGGAGGGAGGGAACGCTGGGCTTTGGATTGCATGGAGAGGAGGTAGAGGAAACTTTCCAGAGGTCCAAGAGCATGCGTTTTTCATCATCCTAATGGGCAGCATTGCTCTTGCAGCGTGTCCTGTGTCGTTAGTTGGTGCTGCTGACAACCCGCCTGCCTTTGGAACAGCGCTTCCAACCCTGATGGTGATGTACATAAAAACAGGAACAACAAATGAATTCTGGTATCTAAGTATAGGGACCTCGATGTCGTGTCACAGTAAATAACTCTTCTTCTTGTGTTTAGGGAAGAGAAAGAGGAGCAGTCGAGGCAGAGCACAGCTGCTAAGGGAGCTGCTAAGGAAGGGAAGTGCTTGGGGTCCCTGCAGTGCGAGAGCCATCATCATGGGACTGAGAGGGCCGCTGCCTTCTGCAGCTTCAGAGAGCAAAGGGCTCTGGGTCAGATTCATACAGCAATTGAAAAGTACAGTGAAAGAGCTGTGCCTTGTCTAAATTAGTTTGTCCTTATATAAATGAGTAATTTGGAACAGGAAGATGCCTGTCGTGAGCTGTGTATGTGGGAGTCTGAATTTTAAGTCTGCAGCTTGTGAAAAGGAATGATGTGGTTATTCTCACCAAAAGGTGCATGCTGCTAACTTCTCCAAGTCCTGTGTGCGTTGTGTTAATTCTGTAATTCTTACTCTTTTAATAATTAAATGTATGTGACTTTCCAAGACTTGGGAGCTGGTATGATGGGATTCCGTTTCTGGGCAGTACTTACAGAGCCTGCCTCAGATGTAAGCCCCTATGTCCTGCACTTGTGCAAGGCACACTCAAGCCTCCTTCCTTACTGCAAGATACAAGCATGAAGAATTATTTTTGCCTTGTTCCCTGCTAAGTGGTGAGTTGGGGCTCGTGTGATTCCATCCCTCTCCAGGCAGGGGAGTGAAGTGGTAAAGTTAACACTTTCAGGATTTCATTTTGCCAAAGACTTCGGGGAGTGCAGAATGTGCTGTGCTGCAAGCTTTTATGCGGTCAGGAGGCTGACTTTTTTTTCTTCATACTTCACAGTGTTTCAGGATTTTGTAAAGTTTAGTGAAATTTCGTGGGCTTTCACTACACAGAGAAGAGCCTGGTGGAGGATATACTGCAGTAAAGAAGAGGTAGAGGTTCCAGTCAGACTTCAGTTCAGGACTGAGAGTCACGAATACCTGCTTGTTGTACCAGCATTTATGAACATCAGTGAGGGTTTGGGGATAAAGGAGCCAC
Source organism: Centrocercus urophasianus (assembly GCF_019232065.1). NCBI lineage: Eukaryota > Metazoa > Chordata > Aves > Galliformes > Phasianidae > Centrocercus > Centrocercus urophasianus. The sequence continues at coordinate 867,591 of NW_024885122.1, read as the reverse complement.
GTGTGGGGCTGTTGCCCAGACTGCTTTGTTGGGGATTGGTTCGACCTGGGATAAGAAGCCTGTCACTACCACATGTTGACTAGGTTGCTACTTGACAAGGGTTTTTCTCGTAGCCTTTGGAAGATGAGATCAAATGGTTTCTTGTCAGGATGCATCTAAGTTTAAATAGCTTCTCGTTTTACTTATTTGCTAATTGCATTGATGGGCCTTAATGAAAAGCTACCAACTGCACAGCACTGTCACAGTGTTCATCTGTTACAGGCTGTGGTACATTTCTTCTAGACAGCAATATCCTTAATGTCTGACATTAATTACACCATGCAGTCTGCAGCGTCTGCGAGGAGTGCCAGTGCTGAGAGGGCTCACATGCAGGGCAGGGAGCCTCCTGGGCTCCTCCTCAGCTCTTACATGCGGGGATCTCTGTGTGGTTGCTTAGCTTGCTCTGGAGTTAGCACTGGGTTTTAAAGCAACCTTGGTGATGGAGGCTTTTGGCTCCTGTTGAATTAAGAATGAGTTGCCCAGACAGAGATGTGTCCACAGCAGAATGGCTCTAGCTGTGGAGTTTCAGCACAGCTCATAAACTTCAGCTTCATAGAACCTTAAAAATGCCAAAGTTCTGCTAAACAGTGTGCATCAAGATGCAGCACAGGTGTTGCAGCCATCTGTGGTTTTCTATCTTTCAGACAAACACAGGTTTTACTTGTTTTGTGCCTGAAGGCTGTGGAAGTGTAGTGGAAAAATATGGGAATGGAGAAAAGCCGTGCATCAAGATGAATGAAGCCTGGCCTTCCTGTAGGCTTTGCTTCCTTGACGTCTGGGCAAGCATCGGATCAAACTGGGCCTTTTCGTGTTGATTGAACTCTTTACAGGGCTGTTGGGATGGATTCTTTGCTGTCTGTGAAAGAATCTGTTCAGTGCCTGGGCGCTCCCAAGGTCTCTGTCAAATCACTTACTGTAAGGAAAGCTGGAGGTAACATGCTAAAGCTGATCAGTGACTTTCTGTAACCAAACTTGATGTTGCTGAGTGCTCAGGGGGACGAAGGCAGCAGCAGCCGGCATCCTCCTGCGAGCGCCTCGCTCTGCCCTGCAGCCTCTGGGGCAGCCCGGCCTGGCTGCTGGCTGCGGTCCGTCTGTTCCATGGCACACAGCGCACAGCCCAGTGGCTGCACTGCAGGGAGCGTCCTGCTGTGAGAAGGGGGAGAAGTTGGTGCGCGTTTGCTTTAGCTGCATTTTGAGTTTTGGCCTACATTTAGTGAACGGTATTCAAATTTCACGTTTTAGATTTTAGTTTTGCTTCTCAACTTGATATCACAGCATTTCCATGGGTGTAATCATCAGTGTAGCTGGAATCAGCGGCGTTATCCTTGTGTTTTAGCCACTGAGATTCTTTGCTTGGCCCTACGCTGCTTCTTGAGTTACGATGTGAGGAGACACAAGAAGGTACCAAAGGTCCAGAAGTGGCAGGTAGCAATGAAAGCTGCTGCAGAGCACGTGTAATGTGATGTAACGTGAGTAGTGCTTCCCTCCCTTGGCTGCTGGGCTAACAGAAATGCCAAGTACAATACTGAGGGATTTTGAGGAGATTCTTCTCTTTTCTAGGTAGAAAATACCAATTTCAGCTTATTTTTCTGGGTTTTCTTCCCTCACCTGCTGCCACGCTGGCGAGCAGGTTGCATGTAAGCAGGACATGTGCTCAAAGAACATCACTGCTACACTGCTATAAAACCCCTGATTTGGTTCTGCCAAAGCCACCAGTTTATTGCTGTGCCTTCATTATGCTGAGAGGTTGGAGAGCACGGTGGGGAAGCCACGAACACGAGCAGGATCCAGGGATGGTGCACCTCGCTCTGTTGGCCATCTGTGGTGGAACATCCCCAGGCGATGCATCCTGAGGTGCATGTGTGGCCCACAGTGTGCAGTGGTGGGGGTCAGCCTGAGCTGGCAGGGTGTGCTTGGGACGAGGAGGCTTGTAGCAGTGTGTTGTTCTTATGCTGCTTTCTTATTCCCTTTTCTGTTTTTCTTTTAATGAATGACATCCAGAAGGGTTTATCTTGAATCGAAAGAGGACAAATAGGGCAGTAGTGTAGATAAAACTTGCTCTGTTTTGTCAGCCAAAAGGAGCATGTGTGGTTCTTTACCTGCGAAAAAAGGTTGTTTTTTCCATATCTCAGTGTTTGCTGTTAATATTGGGATGTAGTCAAAAAGCTTGTTTGCAGAATTCAGACTGGGATTTGCTGCAGAGCTGTGTTTAAAAAACCAAGGTGTTCATTGTGGAACATTGGATATTTTTGTAATTTTGTATCCTTGTCTCATGGAACATAGAAACTTTCTTTCAAGATGTCATTTTTTGGGAGTTACTGTTTCACACCATTTCCCAGCCTGGAATTAACTGAAGACAAAATACAATTGAAGTTTAGGAATTTGTGGTGGAAGGTAGAAGAAGTATACATTGCGTTTGAATCTGGATGCTTAGAACAAGTATGTGATTTTGGTGTTTGCATCATAGACCCCCTGTGTATGAACCATGGAATGAATCACAGAATCACAGAATGGCTTGGCTTGGAAGTAATGTCAACAATCTAGGAAGCATTGAGGACGCTGGATGTGGTGTTGGTTGTTGTTTTTTTTTTTTTTTCCCAGTTTCCTTTTATTCCCATTTAGATGTTTGTGCAACATTCTTCAATGAAGGCAGAAGCAGGGAGGGTTGTGTGTCCTTTGGAAATTATGTCACTACTTGCTGCTGTCAAAGCCTTTTTCTCCTCGCCATCAGTTCTGGATTCCCTGAAGAGTTTGATTGTAGTCTCATTTCTGGACTGATTTTTCTTCTTGTTCCCGGTTTCAGCAGCTTTAAATAATTGCCACTGTGGGGATGAGGGCTGCACTCTGTGCTGACTTCTGGCATCTGCTCATGAAGGACATCAGCCCATCCGTCCTTCTGGTTCTTCCATGCTTGTGAAGGAACTGTTCTCACCCTTTCCAGCCACTGGACAAAGCCTTGCTGTGCTTTACTTGACTTGCATAGTGCAAGTGGGATGGGAAGAAAGAGACATAAAGGCTTCAAACTCTGCTTAACAGGCTGGTATAACTGTAACTTCAAATCATTTGAGATTGTCTCAGGACAGAACTACCAAGACAGAGCTCATTTTGTCCTGCCTCCATCTGGCAGGGCTGTAGCCGGTGTTTCTCAGCACTCAGCTGCCTCGGCTAGCTGCTGCAGGCTGGCTCTGATCTGCTCTGATCCCCTCTCCCAGGAACCCACTGGCATTGCTAAGCACTGTCCCATCGCATGGCACTGGATCTGTGCTGCAGGCTCCTGCTGTAGGCCTGGGCTGCCTGCTGCCACAGCTCAGGCCGTTCTGCAGTTCTGCATGTTGATTCCACTCTTGGTCCCCAGCTGCAGCCCCAGCCTCTACAGGCATCTACACGAGGTTACCAGCGTCACTGGGACTGGGGTTTTGCTGCGTGTGCTCAGGCCTGAAAGTTTTTGTTTTTATTCTTGTCTGGGGGGGAGGGGGAAAGTGGTGGTGGGAAGGGTTATAGGGCAGAGTGTTGAATGAAGATCCTTGCTAATTGTGCTTGTGGGCTGGCTTCTGATTTATGGCAGTCAACCTTATAACCAGGGGATTACAGAATTTGTTAGCAAGAGGGATGCAGCTGGGATTCATTTGGTTTGGGGATGGAAGACAGGCTGTGCTCTGCCCAAAGAGGAAGGTTTCACAAATCATCGCTTCCTCCTGTCGCGGTCGGTATAAATCCTACCTGAGCATAGGAGCAGGCCAAGCTGCGTGTTTGAGAGGTGTCTTCAAAGCTGCTGCAGGCACTTCAGACACTAACAATCAAAATAAATAACATTGAAGAGTTTGTGCTTTTACAGAGGAAAAGGTCATTTCTTTGGTGCTTGGGACTGTCAGAAATATTCGTGCTTCTCAGTGGAGGTAGAACATCTCTCCCTGAGTAATTGTATGTATTTTGAGCATTTAAAACCTCACATATTGATCCAAAATTTCTCTTTCTGAAAACAGGTTATATGTGTTTTATAGGTGTTTCTTTCATTATTTCCAGAAGATGCAGCTTGTTTTTCACAGGGTGCTCATTCAGGCCCCTGTGTGGTTGTCCCTAAGGCTGTTCCTCATGCTGGGCTCTGAGCTCCTTCTTTCAAGAAGTCAGAGTATGTGTAATGAATGATACAGGGTGATCTGTGGTTAGGGAAACCAGCCCGGCCCTGCCAAAGACACTCACCATTCATTTGTTGGTGAAAATCAATTAAGCCAACTTTCCTGTAGACAGTTATCAGCTGTGTCCTCATTACCTGGGCACGTGATGTGGAGCTGGAGTTTGACTCAGTGCAGAGCACTCAGAGCTGTGATTTAGCTGAGCATGAAAGAGTCTGGGGAACAAATAAAAAGTACTCGTCTGAAAGCACTGTGGAAACACATGTGAAGTATTTTAACTTTCAGTGCAGACTGCAAAAGAACATAGATTACAAAACCACCTGCATCTGCAATCCCAAATCTGAGCGGTGTTCCAGAGCAGAGGCCTGCTGCTGCAGCAGGGTGGGCTGTGCTGGGTTGGGTGGGCTTGTGCTGGGTTGGGTGGGCTGTCACAACAAAGTGCAGCATAAGCCTTTCTAACTTGGTTACTTTCTGGATGAAGAAAGGCTTTTTTTTTCAGCTGCTATCTGCAATTCACCTTTAATCTCCGACTTGTGGTTTTAAGTTGTGTTAGAAACTTGAACCTCTGCCAAGAAGCTGGTCTGCATCCCATTGGAGGGCAGAGCATCTGAACTGAGCCCTTCTAGTGGCTCATGCTGAATGCCAGCAGCTTGCGAGTTACAAGGTCTTGGCAGCATGGCCTGTTGGTTTGATTTGTTAATCACGGCGGTGGGCAGGAACTGGTTCCTTTCTGTATTGACTCTTGGATGCTTGGAATTGCATAAGAAATATTTGCTGAGTGTTGGGTGTGAGACCAGAGTGGGGATCGGGCTGTCTCACGTGGTCCTGTAGCCCTGTGATGGCTGCAGGCAAAGTGGGGAGTGTGAATCTTAGTAAATGCTGCTGTTCTCTGTGCTGTATGGACAACTTCTGTCTCAGGTTGTACCTCTGCATAGGTGACATCATAATGTAACTGCAATTTATTGTGTGTTTCCTGGAGCGAGCAGTACTGGGCACATGACTTGATTTATGAATTCCACTGGAAGATGGAAAAGTTGTGGGCTAGCATAGAGGCAATACATTTCAAGCTGTAATGTGCTTACGCAGCTGAGAACACCTGAACCTTCATAAAGCAGGCACTGTGTGCTGGGGAGTTCTCTGGACGAGCAAAATTCTCATCAAAAGCTGAATATCTTCTGGTGCTGTGGCTTTCCTGCTGCTTTGCTGTACAAAGCATCTGCAATCCCTACGATTGTTTGGTGGTTCCCCCCAGCTCCCTGCAATTAAAGTGTTGCCCAGTGCCCTGCAGTTTCCCGGCAGCCAGGCATTGCAGAGTTGTTACGGATTCTTGTTTGACCTCTGTATGACGCGGAGATGAGAGCCATTGATTTTATTTACCCTTCCCTTTTTCTTTGTCATTTAGGCCAGCGGGAATACCGCTCCAGTCACATGTGGAAGGATTCTGTCAGGAAACCACCAACTCCTGTTTGCTCTGGTGGACAAACAGCTCGGCCGCTGCGATGGCCGCGCTGCTCGGAGTCGCGCTGTTTGTCCCGCAGGCCCTCGCACAGGGTCACCCGGTGGGTTTTGTTCTTTGTGCGCTGTTGAGTGCAGCTGTTGGTGTCTTTGCAGACTGTAACTTGTATTTTTCTCCCAAAGTATCTTCTGAACGTCTGACTGGCTCCCACTGTTGGACACAATGGTTCTGGACGACCTACCAAAGCTGGGAGATACATGTGCCTCCTTGTACTCCTCGGCTATGGAAGACTTAGAGGTGGATTTGGATTCAGGACTGGAGGAAGACGAACTGAAACAGGAGGCTGCTCCTGAGGACTCCACGATCTTTGTAGCTTTTAAAGGAGATATAGAGGATAGAGACTTTGAACAGAAACTGAGCGTTATACTGGAGAATGTACCTGGCCTTCTACATATGGGTAATGTACTTTCTCATCATTTTTTCAACCGTCCTTAGAATAATTAATTACTTAATCAGAGTGCTTGTAAAAAGAAATAGATTGCCATTTTCTAGTTCCTTGGATGGTTGGTTGGACTTGATCTCAGTCCATCTGGGTGCTGTTCTTCTCAGGGGCACTAAGTACAAGTTTCTGCAGTTACTTTATTGTTTAAAACTGATCTGATTAGTGAATTCATTCATTCCTATTTGGTTCCAGTGTTTTACTTGTATTTTTTCTTTTTCAGTTCTCTCCATTACATATTGCTCTTTTGTATGAAAGTGAAACCAAGCTCATCCAAACAGGATGTGCTTTTCAATATCAAAACCATCCGATTTAAACCACTGCAGTTGAGAATAGATTCACTCTGAAGTAGCTGGGCCTGTTCAAGTCATTACTGTCACTTTGCTGCTGCATTGACCTCATCTACCAGGCTTCTTTTGTGAAGGGGGGAGAACGGAGCATTCTGACATGGTCCTGTGTGCCCACTGTGTGGACAGGCTTCCCTGGTTCACTGGTGACACGGGCTTTTGCAACAGCAACGTGTCTTATCAGCATATCTAGATTTGGAAAAAAACATCTGTCCACTGTGTCAGGATCTTTGCAAAGGAACTTATGATGATTAACTGTAGCTGTTTGGTTATGTAGTCTTTCTCACACAGTAGCAGTCTTTCTGGATGGGTGCAGTGTTGGGGTAGTTTGGGTCATTGTGCTTGTGTCAGTGATTTGCTTCCTCCCCACTGCTGGCCAGCCCAGCAATGCCCCTCTTCTGATCACTGGAGGAGATTGATGGATGTTACTGAACAGTCAGGTGACCGCCTGCTGTCAGTATAATCTGCTACAGAAACAGGTAAACCAGGGGAGGTTGCCTTAAATGCAGCGGCAGGTGCATACACAGCAGCACCAGGAAGTGCAGAACCTCAGCAGCACTGCTCTGCTTTGGCTTATTATGATATAATGCAGCCTAGAAGCCACATAATTGCCAGTTTGAGTTTTCTCTCCTCCTTCCTGTCTGTCTTTTCCTGAGAACTGGAGGTCTCTGTCCTGTCATGCTGCTTTTTTGTATATTCTTTTGAAATCACATAGTACAAAGAAGAATCCACTGTTCTTTAAAGGCAGTCAGTTTTTGTGTTTAAAGAAATCCAATTTTCTGGATTAGATTTTAAAATATTTCTTGTGTTACATGTTTCTTCATAGTGCAGAGTACCATTTCTGAAAACTAATTTCTGGCTTCTGAATAAACTAGTCGCATTTCGGGGTCACTTTGTTCTTAGCTTTCCATTTTCTCTAGTCATAGTTGGAACTGATGGCTTCGGTTGTTGGGGTCTGAATGGAAGTTACAAAGCTGTGATAAGTGATGAATACACTGAAGAAATCCCACTGGTTTGAGCTGTGTTCTGGTGGAGGTTGAAGATGATGTGGCTAGCAGTGGTGTAACTGGTGCAGCACTTTGATGGGAGCAAATTCAATCTGTGTCTGTATGGAGTCGCCTTTGTTACATACAGGCATCTGTATGCTGCCTTCCTTATAAATATTAATGGCAGAATTAATGAACACGATTCAAGCTTCAGCTGAGAAAGCAGAAAACAAATCTTTAAAATCAATCCTTTTGAAATGATCAGTGTGGTGAGTTATTTGAGCTGATTCAGAACAAAACAGGGTATTCAAAATGTCAAGTTAGTGAATCATATTGGTTTAGACTTGTGAGATTTGATGTTGGTATCTGATCTCTCATTTTTCAAACATGTAGAAGTAGTGAAACTGATAATGCGTTTTTTATATGTAAAGTGTTGGAACGCTGGTAAGATTCAACACAGCACCACTCAGACCTGCATCAAGGAGGATTTTAAGCTTCTGTCACCTTTCCTCTGAAGATGCGTTTGATGGAAAGAGGACAAACTGAGTAGTGCCATTACTGCAGCAGCAGAAGGGTCTTGGTGAGCTAGTTAGGACAAGAAGGGGTGAGCTGCATGTGAATTGTTCTTAGGGAGCACAAAGCAAACTCCTGCAAGTCTGCTGTTCTTCCTTGTCAAAAAGCTTGATGTTGGAAGCCTGTAAATCTGTATTAGGAATCTAGCCTTTTCTTTCCCTAAACAGCACTTTGCAGTTTTAACTGCATGCAACTTCAGATCCGTGTTTCCAACATTGCTGGCTTATCTTTCAGCCTGTTCCCACCTGTTACTTTTAAAAGGATTGATTTGTGTAGAAGCACTCATACATAGAACAGGCTTACAGAAAAACTGCTGTTAAATATTTAGTACAACTTCAATGTGGTTTCTGCAGCAGTCTGAGCATCCCTGTGCAGAATCACTGAATAACATGGTAGGAGCAAATGAAATACCAGTAGGACTTCATTGGCACTGGCCTACAAAAAACATTTCACAAACATCTCGCAGAGTGAATTGCGAGGGCTTCAGTCTCATATTCGCATTTTTCACATCTTGCACACCAACAGTCCTATTAAATCCACTGTAATGTGTGTTCTGTCTTTCCAAAGCAGTTTCTTCACAGGATATTTTGCTTTTTGAGCGATATTATTGAGTGTTTGTGTTGGCTATTCCATTAGTCATAACTTTTCAGTTTTCGTTTGGCTAATTTTTGGGAAGCAGTGCAGTGCTCTCATCTGTGCTGGAGAACTCCCTGCGGCTGAGGGTAGCCACGGGTCAGCTTCACTGCCAAATCACCGCTTTGGGGGTTTTCACATGTGCTTCTTTACCAAGTCATTTCACGGGGCATGTTTGAAAATTGACTTTGCAGTAACTCTGGCCTTTTCTCTTTCAAGAATCCAACAAGTTAAAGCTGCAGAAAATAGAGCCTTGGAACAGCGTGCGCGTCACCTTTAACATACCGCGCGAAGCTGCGGAGCGGCTGCGCATCCTGGCTCAGAATAACAACCAACAGCTTCGTGATCTGGGGATTCTCTCTGTTCAGATTGAAGGTATTTCATGCTTAATTTGTTTTCCTGGGCGTTATAATGAATACATACTACAATTTTAAGCACTCTCATCAAGAGGTTTTTTGTACTTAGTTAATGTTATGAATGTCATAATTCAGCAATTTGGAGAATAATTTCAATGAAAAGGGAGTGTAAGGCTTTTATTCTTCTGAGAGTAGGTGTTATAGAAATAATAATAACAGAAGCTGAAAATCCTGTAAGCAGCAGGAAACCTGCTGAAGAATGTTCTTGTGAGTGTTACTAGCAAAATGTGCCCTGTTCCTGATTGGCTCCTGTGAGGCTTTTTTAAATGAAGGTTTCAGTGGAGTTCATGACTGAAACATCTGTCCTGGGCAGCTGTTCTCAGAGCACACTGAGGATGAAATTGAAGGCACTTAATGCTTGCCACGATGCTGTCTTTTTTTGGTAATTGAAACATAAAGATAAGGGTATTGTTCATAACTTACAAAGTGCATATTATAGGTAAAGTTTGTTCTTCCTTCCTTGGCATCTTTTAAATATCCTTTTGAAGGTGTCTGTATTCTGCTTTCCTGCATATCATTCAATTCCCCCAACTTCTGTGTTACTTGTAGGGGAAGGTGCTATCAATTTAGCTCTAGCTCAAAATAGAAGCCAAGATGTCCGAATCAATGGGCCCCTGGGAGCAAACAACTCAGTACGAATGGAAACTGGATTTCCCATGCAAGGGGGACAAGGTAAATTGCTTTTTAAAGAAATGATTTAGATTTACAAAGCTTGGAATTTATGAAGCATATTATGAAATTTCACTGGTCATAGCAATTACTGTTACAGGAATTATAGTTGCCATAAAATTGGTGTATGTTCTTGTTTCTGCACTGTCTAATCCCAGGTCATGTAAATCATGGGCTGCGTTTTCCGTATTAACACTAGAGTGATTTGGGTGGGGCAGGTTTTTTTTGGCTTTTTTGAATCATTTTTTTTGTGAGAGGCTGTAAAATCACTTTGGTCTTGTAGAGTGACTTCACTTTAAAATGTGCAGAGATTATGACACAGTTCTGTTTTTATGGCACTTGGCGTAAGGCTTGATTCAGTGCAGAAAAGTAAGCTATTGCAGGTGAAATCTGGTGCAGTGAAGTGAAGGACGGGGCACTGTCATTATTCTTGGTCTCTATCTTTGGATAACCTTCAGAGATCTGATCACAGAGAACTGCATTTCTTTAAGAGGTGAAGTTTTATTGAGTGCCTGGTTTGTATGTGCATAGTAAGCAATTTTTCATTATAAAAGCGAGATTTTATTAAAAGTTGAAGGAAAAACACTGTATCATTTATTTTAACAGCTGAATCAAAAGGTGAGATAAACTAAGTGGTATCTTAGTAAATAGGACTTCATGCAGTTAGAAGACTGGGATCAACAGATAATTTAAGGCACGTTTGTGGCTGTTGATGGGAATGAATGGGAAGACTTTACCTATGTAGAAACCTGATTAAACAAAGAGTTAAATAGTAAATTGTGGTGATTAGCAAAGGGCAGGAAAGTTTGACTCAGAAAGCTTATCTTCCATGGGATGATCATGGGGTTCCTTTCCTGCCTGCAGGTAACAATACAAATATAAGAATTTAACCATCAGGTCAGAGATACAAACCATTTTACAAAACAGCAGCCTTTGTAAAAGAGACATTAGAACTGTTCTTTCTCACAGTGCATTACTTTGGTACAGTCTCGTCACTTGGTGCCAAGTCAGGCAAGAGAGGAAAGCTTCAAATAGTTGGTAATAGGCAGATTCTTTCTACAGCCTTCTAAGCCTTTGGTGTTAAAGGCTCTGCTTCAGAATGACCTTAATTTGTGTGTTTTATTCCAGAGGCAGAGATCTGTGTCCTCCAGCTATTTCAGGAGAACAATTTGTAAAGTCTAATTGCTTTTTTTTTTTTTTTTTTTTTAATGCTTTTCTATGTAAAAATTGCTGTACTCGGTAATATGCTGGCTTTTTAATTATTATTGTTATTATTTTTTTTTTTAAGGTTTGATAAGAATGAGCAATGCTGCAGCTGTTATGATGTCCCAGAGTGGAAGCATGCCATCCTCTATGGTGGCAGGTGGTGCTGGTACAGAGCTGCAGCCAAGAACACCTCGACCTTCCTCACAGCCAGGTTGTAAAAGTTACTCAGAGCACTGGTCTTTACTAGAAATGTTTACCTGGAATATTTTTCTTCAGTGTGCAAGTTTGAGACTGTACCTGTAAATGAACTCCAGAGTTTCCTGAAGCTTTTCCTTCGCCTTTTCTGAGAGTTGCTCTTTCTGGAGGGCCCTCCTTGTCCCTGTTCATATGGTGACATTTGTCAGATAACACGGGGATCTGAAGTCTCCAGGTTCCTTAATGTTTTCTTCAAATGTGTTGAGCAGCAGCGGTATCCTTTGCGTGTAACACTGTTAGGACAGAGCTTTGTCTTAAGGAGAGAAATGGTTGAATGAGTCAGGGGTCTGCAGTAGGAAGCACGTGTGCCAGATTAAGGACAGGTGCTTTTGAAACAGGATTAGAGAGAGTAGAAACTTAATGTTTGGGGATCTTGGTGGGAGGGGCTTACCTCAATTTATGGTTATTTTCTTCATAATTATGAGATTGTAGAAAAAGAGAGGAGATTATTAGTTCTCCCTTCATAAAATTGTAGTAGTATTTACCAGCTTCCTTTAGATCTTTGCAGGATTTATTCTTACAGACAACATTTTTAATGAATGTTTCAAATATTCTAGGACTGTGTTAATTCCTCATTTTGCCACTTTTTTAGCTGGTAGGAGTAATACCAGTTAACGTTTGTGTTATTGTACCAGTAAGTGTGTAGAAGGTTTGTGTTTGTAGGAACAGGTGCAATGGAGTTACCCATTTTTATTTTTTTTTTTAGAGGTTATAAATTCATGAGACTTGGAAGGTTTTCAGAGGGAATCCTGAGAAGCCAAGTGTTGTCTGTCCTGTCTGTTGAAGGAATTGGAGCACTGGAGTGTGAATATTTGTTAGACCTTAATTTCAGCAGAGTGAACAGATGCAAGCAAACAATTTACCCTTCCTTGTTTTGTGGTGGTTTTTGTCTACAGTAGGTTATTTACTTTTATTTTAACTTTTCTTTGCTATTTTAATAGATGCAATGGACCCACTTTTATCTGGGTTAAATATCCAGCAGCAAAATCATCCATCTGGATCTTTAGCTCCGCAACTCCATTCAATGCAATCAGTTCCTGTAAACAGGCAAATGAACTCAGCCAACTTTCAGCAACTACAGCAACAAACACAGTTGCAGACACGTCCTCCCCAGCCACATCAGCAGCCACAGCAGGGTATTCGACCTTCGTTTACTTCACCGGCACAGGTTCCGGTTCCCCCTGGCTGGAACCAGCTTCCTTCAGGAGCACTTCAGCCTCCTCCAACCCAGGGAGCACTGGGTACCTTGACAGTAAACCAGGGTTGGAAAAAGGCCCCTTTACCTGGACAAATGCAACAGCAACTTCAAGCAAGACCATCTCTAGCCACAGTACAAACTCCTACTCATCCTCCACCTCCATATCCTTTCGGAAGCCAGCAAGCTTCCCAGGCTCACTCAAACTTTCCCCAAATGAGCAATCCTGGCCAGTTTACTGCTCCTCAAATGAAAAGCCTTCAGGGAGGGCCCTCACGCGTTCCTACACCACTACAACAACCCCACTTGACCAACAAGTCTCCTGCTTCCTCTCCCTCCTCCTTCCAGCAGGGATCTCCTGCATCATCTCCAACAGTTAACCAGACGCAGCAGCAGATGGGACCAAGGCCTCCCCAAAGTAGCACGCTTCCCCAGGGATTTCAGCAGACTGTCAGTTCTCCTAGTCGTAATCCTATGGTGCAACAGGGGAACGTACCCCCCAACTTCATGGTGATGCAGCAGCAGAACCAAGGTCCACAAGGTTTACACCCTGGCTTAGGAGGTAAGAAGTACTAAGACTGTCTTTTACAATGAAAGAAAGAACATAAAATGGCTAGAACTAATGGTGTTGTTCCTTTTCAAAACATTGTTCAGAGACAAACTGAAGATGTAGGTTGTGTACCTGTAAGGTGAGTATGGGTGAATTAGCATCAGTCACTTCAGTTCTACTACCTACCTGTGTCCTGACGTGCTGCGTTAGTAACCTAGAAGTGAACTCTTGGCTGTGGCAACGAAGTTGTTGTATGTAGTTTCTGCTTATGACTCCTTGTCATCCTCTTGGCAGTTCTTCTGTTGCCTTACAGCAAGTTCAGAATAGGCAAAGATATTGTTTGTTTGTTTTGAAAGGGAGAGAGTTCAATAAAAACAAATGAATGTTTTTTTCCCTTCAGCTTTGTCTGTCACCACTTACGTTCTCTGCTGCAGAAATGAAGCATTATTTTACATCTTCCCTTCTAAGTTGTGGATGTTTCCTCTTGACCCTGTCTTTATTTGTCATCAGTTTCTTCACTATTAAAGCACTGCTACTGCTGTTCCCTGTTCTAAAATGAGAAAGTAAAGGGAGGTTTTAATTTCCTCTTTGGTCTTGTGGTCCTTCGTTTTCTCTTTGGATCTCCTCATTCACGTTTTTGCCTTACTGCTCTCAGAAGGCTTCTCTAGCAATGGCAGAATTTCATTTATGAATCCTAAGATCTCTTTTGTGTCCTCGTTTTTCTTTTTCCCTTGTGCCTTTTCTGGTGCTGTGCCTGACTTGTAGCAATTCTCTCTGTTTGTCTTTCTCCTGAATGGCTGCTCTCAGGTGCCTGTGCACAGGCTCTTGCCTGGGTCTTTAAAATCTTTTCCTTCTGTACTTACAAAGTCTAGGCCATATTCTCTATCTACCTCCACAGACAGTCCTGTATGTATTCTGTTTTCCTGTGTTCTCACACTGTGCATCCGATACAGCTTGGCTGAGCTGTAACAAGTACCATTCCTTGGTCTACTCATCTAGGCAGGTATCTTCGCTGTTTGTGTTGTGGATCTCATTTGGATTTGGTTCAGTTTGATTCATCTGAATTGTCTCAGTTTTAGGGTTTTCCTCCTGTAGACTGGTTTCCGGGTCTGGCAGTGCCTTTTGCTTGCTACCTCCTTTCTTGTCTTCAGCGGCCATGTATTTTGAGAACTGTCACATTTCCTTACAGTTTTGTCTCTCCAGCTGTATGTCCTCGGTCAAGAATCACTATCTTCTAGGTAATGTAACCCTGACTTCTAGACAGCCTAACCTCTGCATACTTACGATGTAAACCTACTATAGACAAAACCCTCCTTTTGCTCTGTTAAAAATAACAACCCAAATAAACTATCAAAATAGGTTATTTGGACTCACTCCAGGCTCTATTGCTAAAATCAGTAATCCTGCTGTGAGCTGTATCCTCAGATCTTTTTAAAAGATCCTTTAAAAACGATTCTGTTGATTTAAACAAAGCTACGGCACCTTCTAGTTGCTGAGGTTTTTGCCTGGCTTCTGTCCATGCTTAGTCCTTCCTGCAGTTTAGACAATAATTAGGCCATAGTTAGGGATTTTTCCATTTTTGAGCCATTTTGCATTTAAAGGCTTAGTGTAAATGAATACATTCCAACACTTTTACCTGGTTAATTTTGCAATTCAGAAGAGGCCAAATTTAACTTTCCTCAATTAAAGCATTCCTACGTGCAGAATTTTGCTCTAAGTTTTGCAGAACTGGAACTATAGTCCTGTAATGTGTTGTTGGAAATAATTGTTCCGTATTTACAGATGCACCTGATGTTTGACTTATGAACTCAACTATATTGAAGTATTAGTTGTAGACATGAGACCAGATTAATTTACACAAGCAATACAGTTAAAGTGTGCAAGGAAGCTATAGTCATAGAAGGAGCCAAGGTTAAATCCTGTCTGTAAATCAGGAAAATACAGCAGTATGGAGTTTCTAATAGGTCTGTGGTACTGTATATTTGATGGTGAGGTAAAGAGGTGGGTTTTGCTAGAGGCCTTCATGCTGCTGCTCATTTTGCTGGGAACGGTGCAATTCTTGCTCTCTGTCGCAGGACAGCAGTGGTGTTGTGATGTGTCCAAGTGTGGGCATTGTGCCAGGCACAGACCTGGCAGAATACTTGCAGTAGGAGTAGCAGGGTTGCCTATATAAACTTGGGACTTGCTGCAGCTAAGTCTCTTTGTGGGTAGCCAAGCCCTGTTCTGTCTCATTACCTGGAAGATTCTTCAGCTCAGCCCTCCATGGGCCTAACAGTCACTTTGAGTCTGTGTGTACGTGGACCAGCAGGGCGAAGGAGTGCTGGGAAGTTGTACCTGGTGTGTTGTGGTGGCAGGTCTTGTTGAGAGGAGGAAAAAGTGTCATAAAAATGCAAGATATTTGTATTTGCTTACATGGAGTAAGTTAAGGTCCTGCTGAGAGATGAGCAGCAGTAGAGAACAGCAGATGATGGTACTTCAGATTCTGGTTTCTGAAAATTCCACTTTTCCCCTTTTCTGTGGGGTTATGTTCTGCTTAGACTAGAAGCACAGTTATGTTTTCAGTGGAGTCGTGGTGCTTTGTTAAGCAGAACTATTGCACAGGTAAGAATTCTAAGTATGCTTTCAATGGGTTTCACGTATTGGCAAAAATTACTTTCTTCCTAAACCAGAAGTGTGACAGTACATACTCAAAGGGATTCTTCCTACTGAAATCCAATTACAGATTGTTTTCTTTCCTCTTTATTCTTCTCTCTTCCTTCTTTCCCTGCATACTAATGAGAAAATTCTTGTGTTAAGGAATGCCCAAGCGCCTCCCTCCCGGGTTCCCTGCAGGCCAGGCTAACCAGAGCTTCATGCAAGGTCAGGTGCCTTCCACAGCACCAGGAACACCAGTGAACAGTGGAGCTCCACAGCTACAAACCAGCCAAAATGTGCAGCACACAGGTCTGTTTGGAATGTGTTGTTCCTCAGTTATTGATGGCTTGTTTTGGTTTTGTTGGGGTTTTTTTTTGGTTTTTTTTTTTTTCGTATGTAGAAAATGATGCTTTTACTTGCATAACACAATTATAAAACATTACATTCTTACTAGTAATGGAGTATTGTAGCTAGCTTGGACTGAAAGTGCTTAGTGGTATTCTATGTGTATTGTTAAATGAGGAAAAGAAAATCAAGTGGCAGGTTGTACTCAAGTATTATCACTTAGGACTGTCATCCTAGGATCCATACGTATCTGTTTGGAAGTTAAAAAGATTTGGAGGCTAGGGGTAATGAAGATACAGCACAAAATAAACTTTTTGTCCTGAAAAAAAGAAGAGTGTTATCTTAGGAAAAAGAAGAAAAGAAGCACCTTGTTTTATTTTAAAAAGTTATTAGTTTGTCTGAAAGCTTTGGAAATCAGCTTAAAGAGAGTTTTGTGGAAAAAAAAATATCTGTAGTTCATAAATATTTTAACAATTTGGTTATCAGCCTTCCATCTGGATTATGTCCCCTCATTACTACTATATGTGTGTTTATTTTTTACCTATTATAAAATAACCTGAAGGTTTGAAGCTTCTTGCAGTTGGTAATTATTTTGTGAAGTTAGGTGCTATTGTGGAATGTTTTTAGGCTTATGTACAGATAATGACTGAAATGAAAGCTGTGATGAGCCTTCTGCAGTGGGGTCCACAAAGGAAGCACCAGTGAAGGTGCTTGTTTTGAGAAGTGCTGGTATGATTTTCTGTTTTGACAAGTAATGTTTATCTGTGGTACCAAACATCATAGCACAGAACTGGAAATATGTCCAATGTTCCAGTGTCCAGGAGCATGAATTTGGAGTAGTTATTCACCATCAGATTTGAAAACTTTCTGTCGCTCCCATCGGTTTCTAACCAGCTTTTTAACAATTGTTTTTAAAGGTGGCCAAGGATCTGGGCCTCCTCAAAATCAGATGCAAGCACCGCATGGCCCACCAAATATAATGCAGACCAATTTAATGGGACTTCATGGAAATATGAACAACCAGCAGGCTGGTGCTAGCGGAGTGCCACAAGTTAACATGGGCAACATACAAGGACAGCCTCAACAAGGACCACAGTCTCAGCTTATGGGAATGCATCAGCAAATTGTATCCTCTCAAGGACAGATGGTAAATATTCAGGCTCAGGGATCGATGAACCCTCAGAACCAGATGATACTTTCTCGAACTCAGCTCATGCCGCAAGGCCAAATGATGGTAACACCACAAAATCAAAATCTTGGTCCTTCACCCCAAAGGATGACCCCACCCAAACAGATGATTTCCCAGCAGGGACAACAGATGATGTCTACACACAATCAGATGATGGGACCTCAAGGTCAGGTCTTGTTACAGCCAAACTCAATGATGGAACAGATGATGACCACTCAAATGCAGGGAAATAAACAGCCTTTTAATACACAAAACCAGTCCAGTGTTATGTCGGGGCCAGCTCAACTGATGAGAGGACCAACCCCAAACATGCAAGGCAACATGGTGCAGTTCACTGGGCAGATGATGGCTCAACAAGGCCCTGTGAACGGTAACCCTTCTCAGGTTATGGGAATACAAGGGCAAGTTTTAAGACCTACTGGGCCTGGCCCCCACATGTCTCAGCAACTTGGGGATACTACTACTGCAACAAGTAGTGATGTGAACGTGACACAGATGTTACCTGATGTTCCCGTGCAGCAGTCTAACATGGTGCCTTCCCATATGCAAGCAATGCAAGGAAGCAGCAGTGCTTCGGGGAGTCATTTCTCTGGCCACGGTCTGCCGTTCAATTCCGGGTTTAGCGGAACGCCAAATGGGAATCAGATTTCCTGTGGACAGAATCCTGGTTTTCCTGTCAATAAGGATGTCACGCTCACAAGCCCGCTCTTGGTGAACCTTCTACAGAGCGATATATCAGCAGGACACTTCGGTGTGAACAACAAAACAAATAGTCAGAATGCCAGTAAGCCAAAGAAGAAGAAGCCTCCAAGGAAAAAGAAAACTAATCAACAACTGGAACAAACAAAGTAGGTTTAATATTACACTGGTTTTTTTTTAAGGGATGTGGGAAGGCCTCGCAGGCAACCTGTCAGTGTGTTTTCAGCTAGCGTGGAGTTAGAACTTTATTTCGTATGCTAGCAGTTTCACTCAAGTGATAGCTCCATGCCAGTGTGCCTCTGCAAAGTTCATTCAGGATCAAGAAGAACGTGCAAGCATCCTATTTAAGTAATACTTCTGCTTAAAATAGCAATGTTTGCTGCATTTACTGGGTAAAAGAGATGAGAAGCTTTTTTCAAAATGTTTGTGGATTCCTGGGGCCTTGGTGTTGGAAATGGAGGCTGCCACTCTCAAGCAATCTGGCGGTCACAGGCAGACAGTTGGGAAGCACTTTCAGAAGATTTATAAGCCTTTGTATAGCAATATGTTGTATAGATTTTTGAAGGAGGTTGGAGGTCCCTTCCAACCCCTACAATTCTGTGATTTTTCTGGAGACATGTATATGCTATTGTGTTTCTGCCTGGAATTGAGCTGGTCTTCTCTTAGGGGAAGTTGCAGCTAGGAGTTGGAGTGTGGTACTCTCTGGGTGTGGGAATAACAAGCCCAAGCAATGCTGGCCTTCCTAGCCTGGAGGAGGTTAGGAGGAAAAGCCCTGAGAGGAATCTACATGTTGGTTTAAACTTCTGTGGGTTTTTTTTCCAATTTGCTTTAGAAAAGAATGGAAGAAGTTTGAGCAAATTTGCAGCACAGGAATATCCAGATTTGCATTTATTTATATTGCAAGGGATCTTCTGTGGCAGTCCTTAACTGCCTTAATCTCCTAGTGCTGCTATAAAACGCCTTTTGCAGATGTGGAGGTGCTGAATGGTGAAGGCAAGGCAAAGCACTCCAGTTTAAAAGGCGCAGAAGAAATGTCAAATATCTGCTGTTTAGTTGTACACACGGGCCATGGTGCAGCCTGTCAGCTCAAATTGCTGCAAAACAGGCCTGGTGATTTCAAATTAAATCATCAGAAATTATGGCATTAGAACCAAGTGGCCAAAATACACACAGTGTGCAACACTGGTGTGCCTTGGAATGAATGTCTTGCCTTCAAACGGGACTTGAATTAAAAGCAAAGAGGTATTTTTGTCTGTTGTTTTCTTGAACTTTAAGGCTATCCAGGTACCTTTCACACAATAACTCCGGCATATTTTTGTTTGCATCAGAACGTTGCATGGCACTAGCAACAGTGCATTGTGGGCACTGCTCATTTGCAGCAAAGGAAAATACACAGTCCTTGTGTCATTATTAAAGAAAAGCCAAAAGCCTTGTGTTCATTAAAGAAAAGCCTCGTTGCAGTTTTGTTTTTATTGCTCTTGCTGATGGTCATGCAGCCTCAGAGTAGCCTGGGAATATCAGTAAATGGATGGATAAAGCTGCTGCAGAATCTCCCAGAGGACTATTTGATGTTATAGAGTTTGCACTGCCTTCCCTGTATCTTTATTTCTTCCAGTCTTATGTCAGCATTTGCATCTCTTTTTTTTGTTGTTGTTTCTTTGCTGGTGAGGTGTTGTTTTTTTCTGCTTAGCCTAGTTTTTTTTTCTTTTGACATTCTCTTTGTGCTCTGACTGCAGGTTCATATCTGAGAGCCGTGCTCAGCAATGCAGCGGTAGAGCTAAAGTGCCCTTAGAAAACTGCTAATCCATACTGTGCAGCTGGTTTGTCTTTGCACTAAGAGCAGTAGGATGGAAGAACAAATAAGGGATGTTTGTCCCTCTGGCACAGACTCACTGTTATGTGTATTCAGAATGTGGTGGGCTTCTTAGATAGCTGGTGGTTGTTAAATGGGCTCAGTAAAGTTCAGCTGCTTTTGAAATTCAGTTTGTGTTTAAATTTCCCGGAAACTGTAGCAGCAGTTGTTCCTGCAGTAATCGCTGTTCCTGGTTGCTAGAGAACAAAACTCCAGTTGAGTTTAGTGAGGTTTTGTTTTGCAGCTTGCTTGATGGCTCCCATCTGGCTGGAGGTGTGTCGGAAGAATTGATTTTGCACAAGGACAGCTCTCCAGGTTAAGCCTGTTTGTGTGGTAATGCTCTGCAACTGCTTTTCATCTGACCCTTAACTGTAACATTTGTAATCCCCATCCCCATTTTTAAGAAATCACAGAAATGTAGAACATCCCCATTTGCAAGGAGCACATCTGGCTCCACCAAGCACCCCAAACCATTGGCTCAGTGGGGCAGTGTCCAGGCACTCCCTGACCTCAGGCTCTGGGGCTGTGCCCACCGCTGTTCGGGCAGAGCCTTTCCCTGACCCACACCTGAGCCTCCCCTGCTGACCAGTGAAAATTCAGGGGCTTCCAAGTTGCTCCCTGTTTTCTGAGCACTGGGTAGTTAATAGGACGTTGGGGCAGGCCTGAGTTTCTTGCTGCCAGCTGTCCATATACCAGAAGCGGGCTGTTACTGTCAGGTAAACTTTTATATAATTCTTGTTTTGCTGAGAGTTTCTTTTTCCTCATCATTCCTGTAGAGCTCTGCTTCACTTTGCAGGCAGCAGATCTGTTTTGGTGTCTTTAGTTTAAGTGGAGAGCTGTTATTACATAGATCTCCATACAGTCTCAGTATATTCATGAAACCAATAAGCCATTAAGGTATTTTACTCTTCATCCCTCTTCATCTTACATCCTCTGGCCACACGTTAGCTACAAAAGCATGCTTGTTCTAAGCTTGCAAAAGCTGTTGTGATGCAGTGGAAGCATTGGATGTCAAATCTTGGCAATTTTAACTTGTCCCCCAGGATCTCCTGGAGCAGGGTCTGCGTTCCACAGTGCTGTGTGCTCTGGTGGATGGCCTTGAATGCCTGATGTGTCGATACGTTTGTGCTGTGACATGGATAGAGGTCTGATATCCTAAGCTGGTCTCCCCTGGGAACTTGGTGCTGCCACTGAAGTTCAGTGCATATATACACGATACTTATGTGTACAGGTAGCATGGCAGTGTTCGAGGGAAGCCTGTTTGAATGCATCAGGAGAGCCATTTATATATGAATTTGAAGTATTCACTGGCATTCTCTTAATTATAAACAGGAAGAAACAAAGGAAAGGAACAAATGCTTCGGGTGAGTAAAGCACCAGGCATCTTCTCTCTTCAGGAGGAGTGCTTCAGGCCCAGAAGTGACTGCCGGTAGTCCTGGGCTGCGTTCACACCTGCTGTGCTGTACCTGAGGCAGTGATCTGTTTCCATGAGTTACTTGCAGGTCAGCCAGAAGTGCTGGGATGGTTGTGGAAGCAGAATCCAAACACTGATGTTACGGCTGTATGTAAACAGCAATTATTTTTCTTCCAGCTCCTCAGAACCGCGCGCGGGCGGCCTGGAGGAGAGCGATCAGTCATCAACGTCCGGAGATCAGGGAATCAGCCTAGACAGCTCAGGCCCTAAACTTTCAGACTTTGGCAGCAGGCCACCAGGTGAGTGTTACATGTTGTCACTACAGTAGAGCTTTTACTGATCTTTGTGACTTTCTTGCACGTTCAAGACCAAGCTTTCTTTTTTTTTTTTTTCTCCTAGTAAATAATAGATTCCTTTACTTGTGTTCTTTGAACCAGCTCTAAACGAATAGATGTCTGCATCCTTGTGTATCACCTGAAGGTGATATGTGTTGAATATTATCATGTTGAATACTGTAGAATTACTACTCTAAATTCTGAATAGATTTCTGTACTTCTAGTAGTAGCACAGACTGGTGTCTTTAAAACTGACCAGTAGCCAGTAGTTGATTTTTCAAAATTAAGAGATGGAGGTTACTGTTGGAATTATCCTTTATTCATAGGAAGGATTACATGCTGCGTGTGTTCCTTTCAGCACGCTCTTTGCAAAGTAACACATTGATGCATGGTAGATTCTACTTTGTACAGTGGGAATGGTCAGATATGTAACAGGCTTTCCAGTTCTTGTCTTACAAACTTTTAGGTTTGTTTTGAGGATAATTAATTTGTGAAAGTTTAACTCTGCATTTGAAAGCAGCAACAAGCCTGTGGACAGGTGTAGAGACTTTCTGAGGTGTTGTGAAGCCAGAGTAATAGCTGGTCACTGGAATGTTGGAGACCTTCCATTCAGTGTCACACAGGTCGTTTATAATCCTTAAAAACACTTTAAGTGAAATAATTTCCCTTGTTTATAAAGCCTGTTTAGTTAATGTGGCTGTTACAGGGGATTAACAGGCTCTCCTGTTAACCTACACCTCCTGTCTGATGCCATTCATTACATAAATCCTGCTTTCTCTGATTTTTGTTTTTGATCAGCATGTCACTGTGTCCTCCTAGGTTATCCTTCTCAGCCAGTGGAACAAAGACCACTTCAGCAGATGCCACCTCAACTCATGCCACATACCCAGCAGCCACAGCAGCTGCAACAGCAGCCACAGCTGCCTCCACAGCAAGCTCAGGCACCACCACAAACACCGCAGCAACAGCAACAAATGATGATGATGCTTATGATGCAGCAGGACTCCAAATCAGTCAGGCTTCCCGTACCACAAGGAGTTCATCCACCTCGAGGGCCTCTGAATCCAGATGCCCAAAGAATGCCCATGCAGCCGAGTGGTAACATGCCAGTAATGGTCAATCTACAGGGCCCTGGATCTGTGCCTCTGTCTCCTGATAAACAGAGAATTTCCTTGCCAAGCAATCCTTCTCTGGGAAATAATGCAAGAAAAATGGTTTATCAAGATAATGTACAGAATCCTTCCAGCTCGCCTCTGGGAGAAGTTTCATCAGTATCCTCCCTTCCAGAAGGAGGTGGAACTGAAGGCACCACAGCATCAGGAGCTCAGAATAATTTGACATCTCATTTAGTAGTTTCACAGAACCAATTAATGATGACGGGAGCCAAACCTGGACCATCCCCACTTTCAACCACCCAAGGCACAAGTCCTCAACAGCAATCTAATTCTCTGCCTGGCTCCCTTGCACACCATTTTCCTAATGTTGCTACCCCATCACAAACTTCAAGGCCTAAAACCCCAAACAGAGCAAGCCCAAGGCCATACTATCCTCAGACTCCTAATAACCGCCCACCTAGCACAGAACCCTCAGAAATAAGCCTGTCTCCAGAGAGACTCAATGCTTCTATAGCTGGTCTTTTCCCTCCCCAAATTAATATTCCTTTACCTCCCAGGCCTAATCTCAGTAGAGGATTTGATCAGCAGGGTCTTAATCCTACTACTTTGAAGGCCATTGGACAAGCCCCATCAAATCTCACAATTAACAATCAGTCTAGTTTTGCTGCTCCACAGTCACATAAATTGGAAAGCGTTGTTAATTCAGGAAAGCAAACAAATGCTGGAGGAACAAAGAGAGCAAGTCCAAGCAGTAGTCGAAGGTCCAGTCCTGGATCCAGCAGGAAAACAACACCAAGTCCTGGTAGACAGAATTCAAAGGCAGCAAAGTTGTCGTTGACTACTCCGCAGAATCCATCTCTCTTGCAGAATGTAGATGTGCAGAGGAACATAATGGTTGGTCCTGCTTCTTTGCCAACACCTGTTACTTCAAGTTTTCAAAATAGTACCGTGCTAAGTAATCAGAGTCCTGCAGTTTCTGCACCTGCTATGACTGGCATTCCTGAAGACAATAAAGAGAGTCTCAGTGTTCCTCAAGATAATGAATGTCAAAGTGCACAAATTGTCCAAGGTAACAAAGACCAGCCCAGCATTGAACTAAAAGGTATCCCTACTCCAGAAATAAAAATGTTGGTTCCAGAGGAGCAGTCAAAAAAAGATGGGCAGGCCTTAGACGTGGGTAAGCTTCCAGTTCTGGAGGAAAGTAAAACCATGGTATCTGCGGCTATGAGGGAAGCACCAACTTCTTTAAGCCAACTTCTTGATAATTCTGGAGCTCCTAATGTAACCATTAAGCCCCCAGGACTGACAGGTCTTGAAATGGCACCAGTAGTCACCACTGTGGAGGAGATAAAAAAGGTAGCTGTCATTCCTCCACTGCAAGATGCATCTTCTAGCAAAGAGCCATCTAATTCACATAGTTTCCCTCAAAGTAATGAGCCCTGTTCAAATCCAGGGCATCAGGAACCGGGGGAAATAAACTCAAATGTTACACAGAGTGTTCCCCCAGTAATGCAAAGGCCTGTCACTTCTTCTATTTCAGCTCCCTTACCGCCCAACCAGATAACAGTTTTTGTAACTTCAAACCCCATTACATCTTCTGCTAATACATCAGCACCGTTGCCATCTCACTTGCAACCTGCATTAGTGTCTACTGTTGTCACAATGCCTAACGTAGGAAACAAAGTTATGGTTTCTGAGGGACAGTCGGCAGCTCAGTCTAATGCACGGCCGCAGTTCATTACACCTGTTTTTATAAACTCTTCCTCAATAATTCAGGTTATGAAAGGCTCTCAACCAAGTACGATTCCCACAGCCCCGATGACATCCAACTCTAGCCTGATGCCTCAGTCAGTTGCAGTTGTGGGCCCGTTACATATACCACAGAACATCAAGTTCTCCTCTGCACCTGCTCCTCCTAGCACATCCTCTAGCAGCCCTGCTCCTAGTATTCCCACGAGCAGGCCACTCGTTCTTAATCCCTTGGCACCCCCTGTTCAGCTGCCTTCTCCTGCTACAACTTCTTCAAATGTTCCTTCACATCTTCCTGCTCAGCCAGCAAAAGACTCGAGCCCCGAAGAAGCTGCTTCTCAGAGCAGTGGGTCAAATGACCAGTGCCCCGTTACAGCCACGCAGCCTGGACCCGTGGTTTCACCTCTTCTAAGCAGTAGTCCAGGGCCCGGGAACAGACGAAGTCCTGTTTCTTCTAGTAAAGGAAAGGGAAAAGTAGACAAGATTGGCCAACTCTTGCTGACAAAAGCGTGCAAGAAAGTCACTGGCTCCCTTGAGAAAGGGGAAGAGCAGTACACCTTGGATGGAGAAACAGAAGGTCAGGGGCTGGAGACATCAGTCCCAAGCAACTTGGGAACAGAGCAGTCACCAGCAGAACTGGACAATAAAACTGTGACACCTCCAGTACCCAGTCTTACAAAACAGAGCACTTCTGGGCCTGGCAATGTGAGCGTTAGCACTGCTGCTGCTGTTTCTGCTTCTGTATCTCCAAGCTTATCAACAAGCACTCCTCCTACAAGTGCACTGTCAGCTGTAACCACTCCAGCAATCCCAGAGCTCGCACCTGCAACACCAAGTACAAACGGCAGTAACCATGGCAGCTTACCGGCTGAGCAGGCTGGGGGTGGTTTGGTGGAGGACAAAACAGGCACACATCAGGAACTGCTGCAAAACACGGGTAAGTCTGCTGCCACCCTTCTTAAATAGAAGCTGTGAGATTGCTTTCATAAGCTTCCTTGGTGCTTTCTTCCATGAATATTATAAAATGCAGATTCTGTAGGGTGACAACTACTTTTTAATTCTAGTATTAGGATAATATGTAGACTTGTATTTCACCAAGATCCACATTTCAGGTGTTCTTTCTGTTTTCGTTTACAGCCTATGTGTGATATTTCATGTGAACATAATAGAGGAGTGACTTCATGTAACTTAGAAGTGGGAGAAAGATGGGATGCATCAACAGTGACAATTGGATGCATCAGACATCTTTTAAACTGGTACATAATAGAATCGTAGAGTGGTTTGAGTTGGAAGGAACCTTAAAGATCATTGAGCTCCAAGCCCCCTGCCATAGGCTAGTTGGCAGCCACCAGATCAGCCTGCTCAAGGCTCCACCCAACCTTGCCTTGAACATCCCCAGGGGTGGTGCATCCATGATTTCTCTGGGCAGCAGTGCCAGAGCCTCGCTGCCCTCTGGGTAAAGAATTTTTTCCTAACATCTAACTTAAATTTCTTCTTTTTCAGTTTAAAGCTATTCCCCCTTGTCCTGTTGCTATCACACATGTTAAAAGTCTCTCCCCTTCCTGCTTATAAGCTCCCCTCAAGTACTGGAAGGCCACAATGAGGTCTCAGTGGAGTCTTTTCCAAGTTAAACAAGTCCACCTCCCTCAACCTTTCTTTGTAGGAGGTGCTCCTGTGAAGAAGGAGTGGTGTCCCTTCCTTCTATGATGTCATCTGCAAACTTTTGAGGGTACGCTTGATCTTATCATCTGTGTCATTGATGATGTTCAAGAGCACTGGTCCCGGGATAGATCCGTGGAGGACAACCACTGATCACAGGCCTCCACTTGGACATAGGGCCATTGACCACGACCCTCTGGCTACGACCATCCAACCAATTCTTTATCCACCAAATAGTCCAGCCTTCAAATTCATATCTCTGCAATTTAGAGATAAGGATGTGGCGTGGGACCATGTTGAAGGCCTTGCAGAAATCCAGGTAGACAACGTCTGCTTCCCTTCCTTTCCTTCCTGTCCACTGATGTTGTCACTCAATCACAGAAGGCAACCAGATTGGTCAGACGCAGGCTGTGCTTCGTGAAGCTGTGCTGGCTGTCTCGGATCACCTTCTCAGCTTGCATGTGCCTTAACATCTCTTTTAGGAGGATCCACTCCGTGACCTTCCCAGCCACGGACATAAAGCTCACCAGCCTGTTGTTTCCTGGGTCTTCTTTTCTCCCTTTATTAAAAATGGAAGTGATGTTTTCTTTTTTCTGGTTACCAGGAACCTTGCTTGACAGCCGTGACTTTTCAAATATGATGGCGAGACACTTGGCAACTGCATCAGCCAGCTCCTTCAGAGCCCTAGGATGCGTGTTGTCTGGCCCCACAGACTTGCACACATTCATATTCGTGAGGTGGTTTCAGACTTGCTCCAGTCTTACAGTGAGAGGGATTTTGTTCACCTGAGCCCTGCCTAGAAGTTCAGGAACACAAGAGGCACGGGAAGCCTGACTGGGAATGAAGACCGAGGCCAAGAATCTTTAAGTACCTCAACCTTCTCTGTATCTGAAGAAGCCAGTTCTTTCTCTCATTTATCAGAATGGGTATGCTCTCTGTTGTTTTCTAAGACCAATGTATCTCCAGTCTTTTAAGACCCTTGTTATTTTTTACATCACTTGCCAAGTGGAATTCCATCTATGCTTGAATTTTCTTGATGCCATCTCTGCACATCTGTATAGTATCCCTATACTCTTTCCAGGCCGTCCATCCCCGCTTCCACTGCTTGTATTATTCCTTCTTTTCCTTCAATTTTACCATTCCCCTTTGCTCGGCCATGATGATTTTCTGTCTCCTCTCCCTGATTTCTTCTGCTGGAGGATGGAGAGCTCTTGTGCTCTCAGAAAGGTATCCTTAAAGTGCTGCCAACTCTGTTCTATTCCTTTGTCCCTAAGGGCAGTTTCCTATGGGATCTCTTCCAGTAATTCCTTAAACAGCCTGAAGTTCACTCTGCTGAAGTTCAGGATTCTGACTAGACTCTTTGCCCAGCCCGCATTCTTTGAGATCCTGAACTCAACCAAAGCGTGGCAGCTACATCCCAGGCTGCTTCCAGTCGGAACCTCTTTAATGATTTCTTCTGTTTTGGTGAGCCCCAGATGCAGTAGTACTTCAGTGCTGGTTGGCCTGTCCGATGCCTGAGCCAGGAATTATGTCATCAGCACACCCCAGGAGTCTCTTGGATTGTTCGCAGCCCGCTCTGCTGCTTTGCCATCAGACATTCAAGTGGTTGAAATCTCCCATCAGGATAAGAGCCTGTGAGAGCGGTGGCTCTTGGAGCTGACGCACGAAGGCCTCATCCACAGGCTGCATCTGATCAGGTGCCCATAGCAGACCCAGCCACCAGATGTCCTTTATTGGTCCGGTCCCATATTTTCACCCACCAGCTCTCTGCATGAGCACGGCTGTTTCCCAGAGGCAGCTCTTTGTACTCTGTCCGCCTCTTAACATAGAGGGCGATGCCCCTGCCCCCTCCTACCTTGTCTGTCTTTTCTGAAAAGCCTGTTGCCCTCAATCATAGTATTCCAGTTGTACAAATGAACCCAACGCATTTCTTGATTGCACCACGGCTTCCATCCCCTCCTGCTGATTTCCCCTGCTGCACACATCTGTGCAGAGGCAGCTCTGCTGGGCTATTGGCCTCACTGCCTTTTTGGAGGAGCCCTTGCAAAAATCTCTGGGGGAAATCTGAGGTGTTCCCCCACAGCTTCCTGAAGTGGCAGTGTTCCCTGATTCTTCTCTGTGCATCAGGAGTACGTTCCCTGCACCCATCGAATCTAATTTAAAGCTCTAGTAATGAGCCCTGCCAGGTTGCCCCTCCTGGTCAGGTGTATGGATCTGCTTTGGTCTTCTCAGAGTCCTTTAACATATATAATTTACTTAAATATATAGACTTAATTCTGATATTGGGTGTTAATCCTATTAATACAAGTTCCCTCCAATGGGAACCTTCATCTTCTAGAGAAATAGCTGAACTCTAGCAAAATAAGTAAATAAATAAATTATGCACAGGGAAAAATGAAAATGTTCTTTTCAGAGAGATACTTAGAAGTTCAATTATGTCTCAATTGTGTGTTGTAACACAAAATCTCCTCATTTCTACCTTGTTTCCTTTATAATTTTACTTTTAGCATTGACAGACTTTATTCATGACATCACTGCTTGCTCTTGATGCCATTTTAACCTGTTGGAAGCAATGTGGAAATAAGTCATCACTCTTAAAGTAATTTGAATATCCATTGTGCTTTATATTGTCAGTTTAGACAAGGATTTTGTCTTTTGGAAGACAAAAGCATGGAAAATAGGTCCCACATAAATCAGTGCAAACGAGCTTCAATTTAAGCCTAAATTTTCCCTGGGGCTCGTTGTGTGCCGTAGCTGTATGCTGCCAGAAGGTGGAAATGCTGCCTTTGAGCTTCACAGAAGGAATTATGCTTTCTTAGAAGAAAAAGTTATTGGCAGGAGCAGCGTGATGTAAGTCTGTACAGCAGTCTCAAAGCAGGAAGCAGTGATAGCACTTTCCAAATGCTCTCGCTGCTTCTTGGTGTGTAAGAAAAAAATAGATGTCCCTACCTTCAGCATCAGTAGTGGGGATTCATTTATTCTCAAGTCTGAAGCAAGCTGTTCCGACTGCAGAGGGCTGCGTTCTCTTCAGATGTGGGACAGTGATGCAGGCATCTGAATGTACGTGTGTTTTTACAAATGGAAAGAATATTCTTTATCTAAATTGGAACCCTTATGTGTCTGTGTTCTTGCTAAGTTCATGATCACACCCAAAAGAAGACTGGAAGGCATTTGTGTAACAGGTATTGGTTTATTATATTATTTTTAACAAGGCAACCTAAAAAAAATGTCGAGTCATGATATCGTATTGACTGAGGACATCCTGGGAGCCTCTGGGAGCAGCTTGCACTTCTGCATGTTAATTGAAGGTGATGGTATCCATTCACTAACAACGATGCTGTTTTTCCTCAAGACTTCTGCTGAAACGAGCGTGAAGCTGAGGGATGCAAAACAGAGACCTCTTTTAGGTCTCTCTTTAGTTTCTTGGTCCAGTGGCAAAACACTGCCCTTAAAAATACACTTGATGATATTTAGCTGCATCACTTAAGTGTTTTGGGAAAACCTGCTTGGGGTAGGTTGGCTGATGGTTTTAGGTGTGAGAGGTTTTTGTTGTTTGTTTTTAAACTGAGGAGCTGGAGGTTTTTTTTTGGGGGGGGGGGGTGAAGGGGGGAAGAATAGAATGCGGATTACAACAATTCTATCTGTAAATGTAAAAATGAAGTAAGTTGGAAGATGCCTTGTTCTGTAAAAGCAGCCCAATTGCTGCTTTTACAGCAAAAAAAATCTTGTGACTCCGTTTGAAAATAATGGTTTTTCCCCTCCACTTCTGTTCTAGCATCCTCTCAACATTTAACGCAGAAAAAAAGTTCAGTTGCCACAACAGAAAGTACTGTTCAAAGAACAGGTAAATTTTCCTTTGGAAAAGCAGAATGTAGGTGACCTAACTCATTATGTTTCTAACTAA
This sequence comes from Centrocercus urophasianus, assembly GCF_019232065.1. Taxonomy (NCBI): domain Eukaryota; kingdom Metazoa; phylum Chordata; class Aves; order Galliformes; family Phasianidae; genus Centrocercus; species Centrocercus urophasianus. The sequence continues at coordinate 837,739 of NW_024885122.1, read as the reverse complement.
AAATGGTAAATCACGAATAAGCTTGCTAGTTTGGCTTTTTTTTTTTAATTTATTTTTTTATTTTTATTTGGGGGGATTGTTTTCTTTTATTATATATGTTGTGCCTTAGAAGTTTCCAAAGGCTCGTTGGAGCACAAGTAGGAGGGTGAATAAAGCAAGGAAGAAATCACCAAGGCAGCTTTTAGATCTCAGTCGCAGTTGTAAAAGGCTGGATTCACAGTGATGCACTCAGCGTGTCTGAGCTTTGAAGTTTTAAGGACAAATAGGAGTTTTTCTTGTTGCGTAGGACGCTTCTGGAAATATTTCCCAAAGCAGTACTGGGAGGTTAATTTTTAGAGTTCTAATCCTTTGTTCATTTATTTATCTTTCCATTCAAAGCTTTTAAAGAGCACTCTGCATTGTTTCAGGGATGGAGCTGTGGCAGATCACAGAATCACAGAGTGCTTTGGGTTGGAAGAGACCTTTAAGACCACCTAGTTCCAACCCAAAGGTGACTTTTTGTTGTTGCCATCTATTATCATATACATCAATCCTACAGTGTTTTATGAAAGTAATTCCTAAGATGAATGAGGAAAATGGGCAGATGTGAAGTTGGACACGAGAAGTGCCATTTCCATCACTTTGCTGTGTGTAGCATGATTAGAAGTAAAGCTTGAGAAAAGTAAAAATTGTCCTCGGTTGCTTTCATCAAGCTCCCTTCTCGAGGAGTACACACACCCTGCCAGGGTGCCACGTGTCTCCTCGCACTGGCACACGTGTAGCCGTGTGTGCAGCCACAGAGTTCCTGCTCAGGAAAGGAAAGCACTGGTCTGACTGATTTTTGCTGTGGCTGTTCTGCCTACTCACGTTTCGGTAGAAAGAAAGAGCAACTTTTTCTTCCTCATTCTATTTTTCTTACTGAGATGAGTTTTTGGGCACAGTTACGTACACTTTCGCTGAAGAATCTCATGTTCCATAACAGGGCTAGGGTTGTTCTCTGACTCTTTTCATGGCTTTGTTCCTTGTGTGCGTTACAGAAAATGTGGAGCACTGAATTGATCTTAAAGACAAAGCCACTGCCACAAACACTGAAAGATAAAGGTGAGGTGGAGGCCAGCACAGGCAGTGCAGTCATTAAACAGCAAGCTAAGATAGTGCATTTCAGTGATAATCTCTAGATCAGTTGCAGTTTCTCATAAGAGGCTCAGTGATCAGGTAGAGGTACTCCATCTCAGCAAAATGGTAGATATGGGGGTAATTAAAAGATGGACAATTAAATTAATTAAAAAAAAAAAAAAGGATGGGAAATATGACATGACATAAATCACTGCTGCTGTGAACAGTCAAAGGAAAAGCAGAGTTATTTATGATATCACTAGGAGGGAGGAGGAAGGCAGAGCACAGTGCTCTTTGGCACCTCCAAAAGCAGTCTCCACCTCAGCAGAAGTGTAGCTGGGCTTCAGAAGTGTGTGTTCCTCCTGCACCTCCCTACAAAATTCGTTAGGAGATACTGCTTTCAGGTGGTTGTGTTAAAGAGAAATGTTTGTCAGTTGTACGGTAGATTCGGATCAGTATTTTTAAGTTTTAAAACAATAAAAATGTAGAAGCCTTGAAAGGAATAAGCCGACTAACATAGAATTTATAAGGGAGAGGACTGTAATTCTTATTAGAAAGTTTATCTGCAGTTTCTTTCTGCAGGAGTTAAAAGAAACCTTTCCTTTTTGCAGCTGGTGCAGGCCCTCATCAGAGCACTGCCTGATGTCTGCCTCATTGGGTGCATTAGATGGATTTGCTTTGAGAGTAACAGTAGACAAGAGACACTTAATGGTCAGACGTAATGAGTAACGAGAGAACTGTGAAATAGCCATGCCTTGTTAGCAAGTATGTACTTCTACAGCGGGCCTAAAAACTATCTTTTTCTCTTGTAGAACTTGAAACAAATGCTCCAGTAGTTGCTGGTCAAAGGTAAGGAGATAGTTTATATAGATTCAGAATAGATACAGCTTCATGCAGGGAAGTCCTTTTCTCTTTGCTTCAATTGCACAAATTAAAATATATATACATGTATGTATATATATATATATATATATATATATCTTCTGCTTTGGTTATTCACTTTCTTTGCCAAGCCTTTTCTTCCCTACTCAGGAATTCTGCTAGGAAACTGTTCCAAAATGTGACTGAAATGCAGAATTTAAGATAGCTTTCTCCCAAGTCTGTCTTCGTGCTCTGGGCAGTTTCCTCCTGTTTGCTCAGCCCCTTCCACATCCTGGAGGGGTCTTGGTGCTTCTAGCGTTTGGTATTTTCTGAGGACAAATTAAAAATGCAACCCCAGAAGCCTGCAGAACAGCTGTTGGGAATTTTTGTTTTCTGAAAGTAGGACTCTGTAAAGGCTTTCTTTTTCTTGTTACAGCTTAAATGTGCCTTAGTTACTGTTTTCTGCAGATTTTCTCTGTTTTCCTGTTGATGCTTTGCTGAAACCTGATAGGAAAGCCTGACAGAAACTTTGTCTTGTCCTAGTTAAGACTTTTGATAATTAAAGAGTAAATTTTGAATGGTTGTGTTCTGTCAGAAGAAAATAGCATCTTCAAGATCAGTTTCTGTTAATTCTAAAACTACCTGGCTCTTGCACTCAGATGTCAAGGAACAAATAAGAGTCTCAGATGCCCTCAGATGCTCTGGCGGCTCTGATGTCAAACCTGTAAGATTTCTTTGGTAGCTGCTGGTACCACTGGCTGTGGTCTTGGTGCTGCCCTGCTCAAAGGGAAGTGGTACCAGAAGCAGGGTTAATGGTGCAGCTTGCTTCAGCCCATCAGGAAATGAAGCGGGTAAGGGAGGGAAAGCAATGTACTTTCTCATATCAGGAAAGACTGTGAATCAAACGTCTGCCTCGTTTACCTTCACATGGGCTGGGACCTTTCCAGAGTTGTATCAAGGACAGACCGGAAGGCTGATGGTTTTTTTTTTTAGGATAGAGTTTTTCTACTAAGCTGAAGGTGAGACAGTTGGCACATGAGAGAGGATTCTCCGTACTTGGCTGTCATTCAGTACATCCAGTTATCTCAAGTACATTTCTGTTTCAACTTTTCTGTACTGATGCTTTTTCTGGAAAAAAGAAAAGTGTTCAGAGAGGGGTAAAGTCTGGTGGTGTCTGATATTCATGGGGGTCAGCTCCAGCCCCAGGTGGGGTGGTACATGACACACACCTTGGAGGAGCCGTGCAGCATGCAGAGCACTAGAAATCCTTTACTTGGGCCAACTTCAGTTCCTTCTGAAACCAGAAAACCAGAGGAGAGTTGTTGTTCCCCACAGAGCAATCCAAGTCGATGGATACTTATTTGAACTCTTCAGCTGTTTTCTCCAGTAAGCGAACTGCAGCCGATGGTGCCGTTGGCCGGCGTGCACCTCCAGGTAGCTCTGGAAGCAATTGGCCGTCGTTGCTTACTGGTTCCCTCCTGGAAGACCAGTCCTGTGACCTGACTGCCCGTACTGATGACTTGTGGGGAAATTGCTTTCAATGTTTATTTTGTACCTGACAATCCACGTGCTTCCGTATTCTCCTTTACTCTGTTTACCTGCTTGAGAATGTGATTTATTGTCTTTCCTTGGATTGGCCAAGTGTGTTTTGTTTCAGCTGTTACTTAAAACTGCAAATCTCTGTAGTCGTTTCTTTCTCATAAAGTAGAGCTTCCTCTGAAATATCGGCACTGTAGGACCTCTGTAATGCACAGGCCTGCTTTGTGTTTCCCACCAGTTCTCTGATTAAGGCATCCTAAGATTTTTTGTGAAATCTTGCAAGTAGCAGAAGAAGGGCATGAAAGGAGTTTTTGTTCTTCTTTTCTATTATCAGCTGATTTATTTATTTGCTTAGTCGCTTGCCTTTTAATTCACAGAAGATACGTTTAGCTTAATATTCAGGAGCTACATTGTCATCAGAAATTGTCTGGCATTAATAATTTAAAGAGAAGCCCAGTTGCTAGGGTGAGTTTGCAGGGCAAATACTAATAAAGCATAAGTGGAGTTTAATTACAACACATTACACTCCAAATGTTGTCTCGGCAACAAGAAACATGGATTTCCACACTGCCTACTGTTTCCACGGCCTATTACTGTTCCTTACAACAGAAGTATGCCATAAACATCAGTAAAGTTTTAAATAATCTTTACGCTTTCTATTACGTGAAGAAATGATGTAGATCAGGTAGCAGAGTCCTTTTAGTAGAAACAAGAGCTGGCAATTAAGGGTTCATAATTCCTCCTTATGTTCACCTGCAATTTCAACTCTGTATTCCCATATCATAGCAGTCTCTAATGTAACTTGTTTGCTTTTCCTAGACTTCAGTAATGGTGGCACCTGTGGAAAACAGAGCAGACAATTTATAATGCATCTAATTTCTTGGTCTTCTAATGTTGAAAATATTCTCTTTGAGGACTTCTCAATTCTATATCCTCTGATAATTTTTAATAGAAATGGACTATACTCTGGCTTACTCAGGTCATTCTTCATCTGATAAAACTTCTGGTATCTCTAGCATTTCATACCTTCAGTGCTAATAGTCCGGAACTGGTACCTGTGTCGGTCCATCCTTCAGCTTGTCTGAGTTGCATAGAAATCCGTAATTCTTCTTACACTTCATCAGAAATATTTTGTCCCACTTTATTAGTAATGAGACAAAAGAGAATTGTGAAAAGTCTAAAACTCCAAGTAGAAGAAATTCAAGAACAGAGGATTCTGCCGCTTCACAGGAAACTGTAGAGAATGGACAGCGCAAGAGGTCCTCCAGACCAGCATCTGCATCCAGCACTGCAAAAGGTAAAATGCACAGCCGTCATTTCTGTGAACCGGGCAGGAAGTGAGGTGCTCCCAAAATAACCTTTCGATAACTGGCTCGTAACTGTGGTGGGTTTACAGTTTGTACCCGTTGTGTGCTTTTAACTCTGGGCTCAATGGTTTTAGACACAGGTTGGTGTTCACGTGTTTACCTACATCTGTACTGGCAGTGAATCTTGTATGGATTTCTTGTTGTTACGTTTGTGGAACAGGTTTTCTGCAGTACTAATCAACAAAGTAATCGGCAAGCTTGCCTAGTTGAAGTTGAATTCTCTTTACAGAAATGTGTCATTAGTGGACTGTACTCCAGTTAAAAAGCATCGGGGCTTTTTTCCTGAACTCTGGAAGACATGAGAACAATACTGAAGTCATTCCAAGCACACGGTCAATTTTGCAAAGCCAGGTGCCTGCGTGCGGGCACACAGAGCGCTGCCCAGCTGGCAGCCTGCAAGCACACAGGGGTGCACTCACACAGCCCCGGGGGTCCTTCCCAGGAGCACCCCAAGCCCTGATGTCACAGGTGTCAGCCCCTGGCGCTGGCAGTTACCACGTGCCTTACTTCCATACGGGCTGCAGTCCTGCACAAAGCACACAGCAGCTGTGAGGTGTGCACGTTTGTTACCAGGATGCACAGTCCGTGCTGCTGCTCTGCGGTTCCAGGTAACAGTGCCAGCTCCTCACCTTAAGGGTCAGAGCAGCTCTGATGGACGCAGGTTGTGCGAGAGGGTAGAGGAAACGTTCACCCAGTATTTTAAAGATAACTTGCAGAGCACAGAGGTATTAATACATCATCATTATAAAAAGAAGTCAAGTTGAATTCAGTAACCATTTTCCATATTGAAGATAACCAAAGTTTGCTGGTAAGAGTATTTACATTTATAAGAGTTTGAGAGACTTCCAGCTGTATGTGAGCGTGCAGTGTCACATGGAGGGCCCTCTGTGTTCTGCAGTTCTGTGCCTGCTGAATTTAATTGGAGTCCCCTCTCGTAGCAGGGTTGTGCAGAAGTCTGTATTGTAACTCTAAGTTATCTTTCATGATGTGAAGAAAAGGTTGAAAAATGTGAAGTAAATGTAAAATGATTGGGTGATACCTTGGGGAGCTCAAGCCTGTCTGAAGTGTGCTGTAATGAGTGAACCTAAAGATGACAACCAGTGGCACTTCAAATTCTGAACATATGAGAACACAAAAGAGCATTAAATTGAAGCATAGCAGCACTTGTGTAGGGACTTTGTACCAACTGTGTCATTTGTTTACCTCTGTAAGGAAAATTGTTGTTTTTGAAACCTGTATGTGGAAGTACTGCAGTTCTGAGGGCTCTCCAGCAGCCTGGCTTGCTGCGTGCTGCTCCCTGCCATTGCCTTATCTCCATGCAAGCCATTGCCTACTGCAGAGCTTTGGGGAAACAAGGCGCTTCTCTGCAAGGGCACAGCATGAAGGATCAATGAGATGGAGTGTGGGAGGCAAGAAGAGGCGTGTGCCTACTGTGTTCTGTGCGTTTATTAGTGAAACATAAGTAAGGAAGCCTGTATGTTTTGTACATGGCCTCCACCTGGATGTCTGCGGTCAGTGTCCCAAGAAACTTGTTAATCCACCTTAGGAGAGTGCAGGGTTGGGAAAAAAATGACTTTTGACATTTGAAGTAGAGACTGATTAAGGCCATTATTAAAAAAAAAAAAAAGCATTTAGGAAAAAACTTCAGCATAACAGGCAGAGAAAAGGGGTTTGGGACCAGGTGCTCCGAATGAGCACCAAGGTGTATGGGAAGGATAGGCCAGGACAGGCTCTGCTGGAGGAGCAGCAGGGAGCAGCGGTTGGAGGCCAGCGCTCTGCCCACCAGGTCTGGTCCCACTGCTGGGAGCTGATACTGTGCTGGGGTTTGCAGCTGTCAGAAGGCCCTGCCAGGAAGGGCTGCCCACTGTTTGCTGTAGCTTTGGGTTTGTTAAACTTGGAGAAGTGGGTATTTTTGTAAGATAGCGTTTAATAGCCGTGGAGCCGTGTCGTTGCTTTTCCGGTGTGAGAGGCCTTGGGGAATGTTTTCCCTTGGACTCTCAGATGCACACAGCCATAGCAGCTACTGGAAAATACTGCAAGGAGCCAAAGACACATCGCCCATGTTTCCAATTGCATTTTTAGAACATGTAAAGATGCAGATGCCCTTAGTGCTTACTCAGTGCTCTTGTCTCTGCGTTCTGAAACGGAAGCGCCGTGCCTTGGTAAGTGCACTGAAAGCACCGCCCAGTCTCGCTGTAGCCTCTGCGAGTGTGCGTTGCATCCTTCTTCACGAGCTGTTTTCTGTGGATTGTGACGTGCACTGAAGACACTTGCTTTCTGACGCCCTGGTTCCCCGCGGGCTGGGACAAAGCGATTCCCAGTCGCGTGGCAGGCGCGGAGCACAGCCTGGTTTTCCAAACAACGCCGTCTCCAAGTCCTGTGCTCGGATTTAATCCTGCAGCCTGTGTGCGGAGCGGCGCTGTTTGCGGAGCCCTGGTGCGTGCTGTGGCTGAGCAAGGTGTGAGGTGTGGGGTTAACGCTCAAGAGCAGCCTGAGGCACGCGGCTGCTGTTTGTAAGGCCGCGCCGTTGCGCCAGGCGTGCGGCAGGAGCTGCAGGGCGCCCTGTGCTGCCGCAGGGCTGGCGGTGCTCGGTGCTCGGGGTGCAGCCTGCGTCGCCAGGGGAGAGGGACCGGCCCCGAGCCCTTCCTGCTGTGATTTAGAGTGGCAAGAGGGCGATCTGCGCCTCACGTGAGTGGTTACCGACTGAGCATCCATGCTTCTTTTCTTCTCTTGATTTCAGAAACGAGTGCCAGTGCAATGCAGTCAAAAAGAAGAAAATCCAAGTAAATAACTGCATGGAAACATGAAACTTGTAAATGAGTGTGAATTTACCAATAGCGATTTTGAGCTGTGATTTTTCTTTTTTAAATAAAATTCTGTACAGTAAGTCATTTTAATATTATACTGTTCCCAATGATTTTTTTTTTTCCTAAAAAGCAAATAGATATAAAAACTGAATTCTTTTTAAAAACCCCTGGATTTAGAGAGTGAAGTCCAGGGTTAGCACATTAGGTTAATGTGTTTGTAAGAAATGGAAGGGGAGGGGAGATGATTGTAAATGTATTTGTTTCCACTTTTCATAAACAAATTAGAATACAGGGTTGTCATTTTTAGGTATTAAAATAACGTATTGTGCTGTTGTTTAAGTACTGTATGTGAATAGCAGTAAGAGGGTTATAAACAGACCCAATTTTGTTTGGAAATGTAAATAGTTTTATTATATAGTAGACCTGATGTATTTGTTGTAGAAACGGACCAGTGAAACAAAAATGACTTTATGGGTTTGTATAATGTGGAATCCCTCATGCTCTAAATAAATGTTATTGTCCTATAATTTGGGTTCTATTATTATTAGCAGCAGCAACAGCATCGTTCCAAATGGGAAGACCGAATGGATTATTTAGAGCCCTGGGCCTACAAGCTCCTTATATGGAGCTTCAGAAAGGAATTTGTTGAGCCACAGATGAATTAACCAGTGCAGCTGTTGTGGTGAAGCAAGAAAAAGATTCCAAGGCCGCCCTCCAGGCCCGGGCTGTGTGCAGTCAGTGCACAGCGAGGCTCCCAGCAGACAGCTCTCCCCACAGACAGGCGCTCAGCAGGAAACGGAGCCGAAAAACGTGCAGCATTTGAAGAGATCTGGAATGACTGGCCTGAAGCGTGTCTGTGTGGGGCTGCACGGCCATGGCAGCGACTGTTTGTGTGCCCTGCCAGGGAAAGTAGGTCAGCCTCTTTGTTCCAGGGAGCTCTCATGGGGAGAAATGGAGGAGTGAGTCATCTTAGATGGCGGCTCGCTTTGTGCTCGAGTGGGTGTTCATACCTTTCCATTTTGCCAATGGATTTTTTACACTTATATTTAGGAACCCATTTAAAATACATGAATTGCCAGCTGCTACCTCCTGTAATGGCAGAAATAACGTATTTGTGCACAGGTAACCAAGCAAGGCTAACTTCTCCCCTTCCTCCCTCGCTGTCAGAGCTCAGCTCCTCGCTTTCTTTGCCTCTGAGAAGCTGTTGTGGTGTGGCAGTGCTGCCTCCTCCCAAAGGCCTGGCCGTGCCCTGCTGCTCACAGCCCTGTCCTGCACCATGGTGCTCTGAGGTTGGCTGCCAGGGAAAGCATCAGCTCCTGTAAGATTTTTGTCTTTTATTTGCATGTGTGCATATTTCACACACATGCAGTCAGTTGGAAGCCAGCTGAGTTTCTGGGGTGACCTATTTTTACTATTTCCAGCTTTCATCATTTCTTAACCTCATTTCAGTTGTCCAGCTCTCAAAATTGTTTTCATTTCCTATGTGGGATGATTGGAAGACAAAGCAGACTTGCCCCATGCCCCTCAGAAGTCTCGTTGCTGCATGCAGGAGGAGGGGCTGTGCTGCAGTGCTGCTGTTCACATCCTGCCCGTCTGCCCACTCCAGCATTCTCCATGTTCTGGGCCTGGCCTGGCTGCTGCCACCGCCTGCCAGTTTTGGGGGATGAAGAACTGGACAAAGTTCACAGAACTGAAGGATCGTGTTTGCAGGCAAAGTCCTTGTTCTGTGAGTAAGAAGAGGGCGAAGCCTGAAGGTATTGGTGCTACATGTGAGAAAGCAAGATCTGCTTTTGAGCTTAGCTTCGGCCTTACCAACTGCAGCACTGCACCCATGAAGCAGAAGGGTTCCTTTTGATATCCACAAGGGGTTGTCTTATGTAGGAGGGGAAGAAAGGGGTGCACTCGGGATTGCAGAAAGCACCACCACAGGGGAAGCTGATGGTCATGATCTAGGGAGATGTGGGCAGGCCAAAGGAGAGGGTGCATGGGAGCCCTGGGAAAGGAGGGCTGCTGGGGAAAGGGTGGGAGGGCCTCGTGTTGGTGCTCACCGGGCAAGGAGAGCCTGGGGCTGAGAGCTTAACCTGGTGCTGGGGGACAAGTAGAGTCAGTGGGTGCTGATAATGGAGGTGTAGACAGTGGGTAAGGGAAGAAGTGAGCGTTCCCCTTGGCACATGCTAGGCCATGTGTGGAATATTGTCACCTGCTTTCCACACCCATCTGCAAGAAAATCGTACCTCAGTCCCCAGGATGGCCAGGGACAAGGAACGCTGGGTGGAAGAGGAGTGGATCGGACTCAGCCCTTCAGGTCCTGGAGCAGAAGCTGGAGCTGTGTGCATGGAGCTGCTCTGGGCAGCCACTGCTGTGGTCAGCCACCTTTACTGTAGGCATGCTGTATCTCCCACGTGAGTGGAACTTATTTCAAATGTCCTTACACTTTTCTTCCAAGTTTTAGGGCTTGCAAATGGGGAAAGAATTCTGCAATGACAGCCCGTGCCACCCTCTTCTCATCCTTGTCTTCAAAGGGGACTGTTTTCTATTGACTCGTGTCTGTTAAGTACAGCGTTGATTTTTCAGAGTCTGTTTCAAGAACCAAAACCTTGTTTTGCAGACAGTTTGTAAGCATGTACCGGTAGGTTTCAGAGGAATACACATAAAATAGATTTTAAATATATATTTTTTTATTTCTTGTGTTTTTTCTTTATATTAGATTTTTTTTTTCAGTCAAAAGACGGCATTACGATCTAACAACCGAACCCAGGTTACACACACACAGGCACACTACGTAACATGTTCCAGGCAGCCATGTCCCTCAGTCTGTTGACACGCAGCAAACATTAAACAAAGTCCTACAAGAAGTAGACACCCTTCCCCTACTAACCTCACTTACATCGATTTAACACATCAACACACATAGAGGACGATTTCCCTTAGCGTTTTGAACGAGCGTTCGGTCCTACAGCATCGGTGATGTAGAAAACGTGGGGCTTTTTTCCTCCTCTCCGAAATCGCGGTGTCAGTGTCGTCCCACCGGTGTAAGGCATTGGGCAGCGCCGGGTCCCCTGCGGCAGGACGTGACGGTGGGCACTGCTGCACAGCGGGGCTCCGCCGCGCCCCAACCCGCTCAGCATCCGAGCGAAGGCGTAAGGCATCCTGCTCAGCCCTGGCAGCGCTTTCCCCTCGGGAGAGCACGTGGAGGGCAGAGCCGGACGTGGAGCGCTGTCCTGGGGCAGCGCCCGGCCTCACGCACGGAGCGGTGAGGAGCCGTGCTGGGGGCTGAGCGCCTCAAAGCTGCCCGGCGGATTTAGCAGCTGAAAGGGGGCTTCGGGGGCATTCCTCCTGTGAGGCTCTCTGCGGATCCCAGTGCCTGCTTTTTAAAGCAACGTGGAAACGCAGCAGCATTGAAAATGTAATTCCCAGTCATCCCTTGCATAGGACTTTTAACTGCGGTTCGCTAATTTATTCAAGTTCTGCAGTTGTTTAAGAAAAAAATGACAGACCATGAAAAAAGGGTGAAAGGCACATACACAGTCATACAGCACAGAGATGTACAATAAGTGTAGGTGAGTTTTACAAGCAGAATACCTAGTCGTAGGGCTGATACATATAAATAAAATGTTGCAATGCTCCATTGCTCCGTACAGGTATATTTATGATACAAGAAAAAAAACCGACTATTACTATTTTATTGTTACGCCTTGCACTTTCCCACCCCCCGCTTTCCCAAAGTGTAACTGTGATGAAACAGAGCTAAAGAAAAGATTTAGCAAGACCTGGGCACGCCTGCGACCAGCTTCCAATAAGTGTGAGTGGGGAAGGTGAAGGAGTGGAGGAGCGTGGGGCTCCCTATGGCTGCGCAGCCTGGTTTTAAGCTACAAGCAGGAATTTACAATGCTGGTTTCTTTCCCCCTCCGTTTGAAGGGAATAAAATATTCTTGCCCCCCCCAGCCCCGCTGCACAGACAATGCAAAGCAGCGGCAGGAGCTGTGCTGTCAGCTGCAGTGGAGCCAAAGCTCCTGTCAGGTCTGCGCACTGTGAGCTCACACGCTGACAGGCACAGGGTGTGTGGCAGACTCCCTCTAACAGCGTTTTGGTGACTGAGCTGGAAAAGCAACACCCCCAGAGCAGTGCAGTGGATGGGGCGGGCACCCCACACCTCGTCTGCCTGCGGGGCAGAACGGAAGAAATACAGCACGGCACAGCTTCGCTCTTCCACAGAGCTGCACGGTTTGTTCTGCCTCACGTTATAAAGAAAGAGTTGTAGTTTTCAATAAAGACCTCTTCTAAGAAGCACAAAGGCGGACAACGTGGCCTGAGGCCGGAAGACGCTGTGGTCACATTAACATAACAAGGACTGAGCCCTGGATTACATGGGGTAATATTCACGACTTTGAACCACTGGCAGCTGGAATCAAAGTGAAATCAAGGCACACCTCTGCAGGCCTGCTCTAACCGTGGGAATTCAGGGGAGGCCTGGGTGCTGCCAGGCACTGGAATTGATGCTGAGCCTCTGTGGGAGCAATCACGAAGCTGTGCCGTTAGTGTCTCAAGCCTCAGTGCAGTGTTATTTCTGCATTTTCTCGCTCTGAGCAGAACAGGACTGTGCGTCTTCCTGCCCGGTGGGGCTGAATAGAGAAGATGTAAACATAGAATTACCTATTCATTAGCAACGTGCCTGGAGGTACAGTGAATACTCCTGTGGAGGTGATCTTTGGGATGAGCTATGCATGAAGCCTTCTCCATTATAGAAAAGCTGACTCTTGTGGAAAGAACCATTTCCTCCCTACAGCGAGCCTTCACAGCACTTGTTTTGGAAAGCACATTTGTGGCTGCGTTTTTCAGAGCCCTCTGCCCCACCTTGCGGCTCCCAGTGCCAGAGCCAGAACTGGACAGCAGGACGTGGCTGCACTGAGCTGCCAGAGTGGCAAAAGCAATCCTTGCCTGCCTGCCCCAGCATTGCTCTCTGACCCCAGTGCCTCACACTGCTGCACAGAAGCAGATGGTGCCATCTGGCTGCCCAAATCATGGGGCTTTCTCAAGGCGTCAGTCTGCGCTGGGTTATTTACAGCAGAACTGGCCTGCTCCATTCTAGCAGTACGACGTGGATCTGGGGATAAACACAAGGGAATCGGAGATAACACAGCACAAGGTTGCAGCTACTGCTCTCATGCCCATGCCCACACATCCCCACTCCACGCTGCCTAGGGGACACAGTGCACACAGCCCTACAGCTCTGCACAGGTGAGTAACCACGGCCTCATGGGCAGCAACGGAACCCACGTCCGAATGGAGGCGTCTGGAAAAGCACCCCATGATGGGCCCCAGCCAACTCATTTGTCCCTGAGCCCACGCTGCAGCTTCCCCCTGCACAACAAAACAAAGCCAAGAACTCGCCCCACTGCCCAAGCAGGACGCGGCCACAGCTCTCTCTGCTCTGTGCTCCCCTCCCGCCAGGAGCACCACACAGCTACTCACAAATCAAAAAGACCGGATGCAAAAAACTAAAAACTCAAAACCCCAAAACAACCTACTGAACATCCACACCGGGTTTGAAAATATTTACACGTGCACACCTGTGCACACCAAAAAGTTCTCAGTTTTTAAGCACCTTTCATTTGTTTTAAGATTCAAGGAGGCTCGTCACCTCAGTGCGAAGGGTTTTCCTTGATCTTAGAACAGTGGGGCAGGAGATTTGGTATCAGGCTGGCTGGAGTGATCACCGTTGGACAGGACAGGAGCAGCACAGGTCTTCTGCAAAGTGCAGTTCAAAGGTGTCTCTGCCACAGCAACAGAAGTGTCGGTCACAAAGTGCGAGAAGTGAATCCACACCGTGTACAGGGTTAATCAGTGATTAATAGATATTAATACACGAGCAAGTGTGCAAACAACAGAGGGGGGAACCACAGGAGCCTATTCACCATAGTAAGTGCACTCCACTCGCCCATGGGATGCTACGTCTCTGGATTAACCTCTTCATTAGAACACTGTTAATAATTTATTAACCTTTTATAAAGATATTATTGATGAAAAGCGTGATAGTAGTTCCACTTTTTTTCCTGTGTTGGTCGGGAGCAGCGTGATGACAGATGTCTCAGACTGGCACAGAAAGATGAAAGGAAAACAGAACATTCTGCAGTCTCTTCCCCAAAACAGGACGGAGGAACAGCATTTGCCGTTTGAAACAGATGATGGGAACCACTGAGGGCTCTGCAGGGGCTGCGGATGCCCTGGCGCCAGGAGGAGCAGGAAGCAGAGTGTTGACATGGTGAGGAGTCTCCTAGGGGGCAACGCTTGCAAGCAGCAGAGTGGACACAAGACACACAGTGTGCATGAGGCAGCATTCGGCCCAGGGGCTGCATGGTGCCCATCTGCACCTCTGAGCTGCAGAGGGGTGGAGGTGGATCCCCCAACCTTGGCTTTGGGAGCTCCTTGCAGGGGCCATTGGGACTGGTGGCTGCTCAGATGTGCAGAACTTACAGCAGGTTGAGATGGCTGGGAGGCAGGAATTGCTTGCAAGTTAGCTTCTTGATGTGCATTTGGGCTAGAGAAAAAATTCTTCCTCTGAAGGCATTGCCAACAGGGATATTATCCAGAGCTCTGGGAGAGAGCAGGAGTGTGGGATGTGACTCAAGGTATCAAACCCAGCCCTCCTCACCACACCGAAGTGCCCGAGAAAAGTGCTGTCATCCTCAGCAGCGCCTGTGGCCACATTCCTACAAGAGCAGTGCTCCCAGTTTGTACCAGGGATCACTTCAGAAATAAAAAGGCATTTCACGTGAAGCCAAGGAAGCCGAAGGATGCAAACTTTCTTCTCAAGTCAAGGAATCATCCATCCATCAGTCTCCGGTACAGAAATGAAACTGTGCATCTTGACTGTGCCCAGGGTGGGCAGGATGAGGCACTGACCCCCAGCTCGCTCCTGCTCTGCTCTGGGAACAAGCTCTGCAGCTCTGTGCTTACCAGAACAGCTGGAAAAGAAGCACAACAGAACTGCCTGTTTTCTGCCTCAGAACTTTTACTCTGCCTGCTACTGAAATTAGAAAGGAGAGTTTGAAATGGGGGTTCCTGTTAGAAATGGAACTGGCCGGCACTGGGCTCCCAGCAGCACGGCAGCCAGCGCTGTGCCCAGCAGGACCAGAACGAGTAACTGGCCTGGAAGAATTGAATCTGGAAGGCTCCAATGTGTGGCTTAGAATAAAAGCATTTGAAATAAATTTCCATTCTTCCTGTGCTTTTGGGATCACGGTGTCATCAGAGCTAAAGGTAAGCCCTGCAGGCAAGCAGTGCCAACCACATCCGCACTCAGGGACCTGGGAGGCCGCTCACTGGAGGAGGGTCTGGGGGTGGGTTTTTCATTTAAAAAAATTAAGTCAGCAGTCTGAGGTTGGGCCTACAGCGACTGCCTAAAAGCAGCTCCTACGCCGCCATTCCAGGGGTTCCCAATGGTGAAGGGCAGCAAGTTCCAGGGGCCGGCACTGGGTGCCAGGAGGAGCCTGAGTGCAGCAGCACCAACAAGCATCGCCCAGGCCTGGAGGTGGCTGCCATCAGCGACACAGTGTTGGCGGGGGCAGGCAGGGCTCCCTCTGTGGCACAGATCCAGCCTGCAGCCCTCCTGCTGCCTGGCCTCATGCTGCAACCACTGGTTTCCATCCTTTCTTTTCCTTCACGTTCTCTTGCTGCCAGCTCCAACGTGCTTCTGCCACCTGGGGGTCTGCGCGGGTCCCTTCTGCGCTCTGCTGCTGGGGGTGGCGCAGGGCAGCTGATGTTCCTTGGCTCGCACAGCACAGGAGCTGTGGCTGCTCGTGGCCGTGGCGTGGTGGCGCCGGGCGCGCAGATGGAGGCTGCGGGGATCCGCCGACGTTCCCGCGCCGCACCAGCGCCTGGCCGCCACCTCCCAGCAGGGCTCCAGCAGCTCCCGGCTCAGTGCTTTGTTTCCTGAGATTTCTGGTAAAGTTGTCTTTAAAAACACAGAACACAGAGCCCCCCTGGCTTTCTGAAGCAAACGGCAGTGGGGTTTTCATATTAGTGTGGTAAAAACGCAATGAAGAATTTTGGGCAGGAAGAGGGATTGCTGGTTTTGCCGATATGGAGCCGCCGAGGGCCCAGCAGCGCTGCCGGCAGCAGCGACAGCAGCTCCGCCTGTGCTCTGCTCTGCCGGCAGGGACGGGAGGAGGAAGCATCATCAGTTACAGCGTCGTCTTTTTTTCCCCTCAAACACCAAATCTCGCCTCTGTCCCTTTCGCCACTTCTGCTCGGCATCGTGACATCGCGGTCTGTTCACCTGGAGGAGTACGACGTCGTGAAGAAAGGCACTGATGTCACAGCTCCTCAGGACGCAACCATCGGGATTCTCCACGGGTTTAGGGAAGGGCTGTTTCGGGGTAGCGGCCGGCAGGGCTCAGCGCAGAGCGCCGCGCTGCTCCACCGTCCGCACCACGCCGAGCGGCGGCCCGGAGAGGTGAGGGGAGCGGAGAGAGCGCGGGGCGGCGGCGCCGGGGCCGGCGGCGGTGGGAGGCCGAGCCCCGCCGGCGGATGCCGGGGCGAGGTCAGTAGTTGCAGTGGCGCTGGCAGGGCTGGTGGAGGAAGCTCCCCGTGCGCTGGCGGGCCCGGCGGGGCGGGCGCTGGCGGGCCCGGTCCTGCCGCTGCAGCGCCTTCTGGCTGAGCCACGGCTTCTCGGCCAGCTGCTTGGCCCGCTGCACGCGCCGTGCCTGGCTGATCTTCTCCAGGACGGCGGCCTTCACTGACAGCGATGCGCTGCGGTGTGGCGCGTGCCGCTCCAGCCGGGGCTCCGGCACCTCCCTGTGGGAACGCGGGGCCGTCAGAGGTCGGTGGTGCCCAGGGCTCCCATCACGCATCCCGCACACAAGCCGCCCTCCTATGCCCCGCTTCATGCAGAGCCCATCCCCACACGTCGCCACGCGAGGGCTGTGGGATGCTCTGGGCAGGACCCTGCTTGGCCAACGCTGCCACCACCGTGCTGAAATGGGCGGGAGCCCATGCCCTGTTGTGCCCATGCTGCTCCCAAAGGAGATTCGCTCCCCTGCCTGTTCCTGGTTCCCCTTGGCCTCCCTCCTCCTTCACCACCAGCTCTGAGGTTCCTCTAGAGATGGCACCGTGGCCCTCAGAAGGGCTATGCAAACGGAGGAGGCCAAGAGGGACATCATCCCCTGGCCAAACAGATTCACCCCCAATTCTGCCTTGCAAGGCTAGGTAAATAGTAAAGCTGTGACACGGAGAATGCTTCCCTACCCTGGGGGAAAGGTTCGCAGGGACAGGGCAGCAGCAACCCAGCACAGCAGCACCAGGGTTGGGTCAGCTGGACGCGGTCAGGGCTTTCCTGAGCACTGTAAGGGAGAGCCATGGGGGGAAGACAGAGCTCCCCAGGTGCAGGAAGGGCAGATCATGGGCTGCATCCTGCAGGCTCCCAGGGAAGGGGATGGCAGGGGGTTTTGTTTGCGCCTCGGTTAGGTGGCAGATTATGGCATCTCTGTTTAACTATCCCCATTAAGCTGGAATATGAGTCAGAAAGAAAGGTCAGCACCCACATGGGGTGGGTGAAGAAGAGAGCACCCTGTCCCACTGCTGCACACAGTGGGAGTGTGACCCGAGCCAGCAGAGCCAGGAGGGAGAGCTGGTGGCAGCAGGCTGCAGCATTCCCCTGTATGGGGAAAATGGGGGCTCAAGGACACCGATGTGCTCAGGGCCACCCTCTCCTGGTGGGGCTTCTCTGCTCATGCTGTACTTACGCAAGCCACCAGGCTTAAGCCCAGCCTGGCAGACTCCCCAGCCTGGCACTGGGGTGACATGGGATATGCAGGAGAGGAGCAGGACAAGGCCAGTGCCTTCCCAGCAGCAAGCAAAGGTTTCACGTGGCCAGTCCCATGCCCACAGTCATCTTAACACAGTTCTAGTGCATGCCAGAATACTTTCAGGCATGGAGGCTGCTGTCTTTGTATGGCGCTGGCCAAGGCACCCTGCCAGGTAGGACAAAGGGACACTGGTGTCACTGACTCACAAGATGGCTTGGATTGGAAGTGACCTTCAAAGATCATCACACCCAAACCCCTGCCACGGGCATCTTTAACAGACCAGGTTGCTCCAAGCTGACCTTAAACACCTCTAATGACAATGGGCATCCGCAACCTCTCTGATCAACCTGTCCCAGAGTCTTATCACCTGTGGCATTAAATATTACCCTAGGCCAACCTCTTCAAAGCACCGACCCCAGGTCCCCCCAGGGTTTGGGCAGCACAGGCAAAATGTCACAGGCTGTGTGTGGCCGCCCCGGTCCCTGAGCTCACACTCACCCGGCAGCATCGTCCTGAGGTCCCTCTGCATCCAGCTCGAGGGTGCTGGTGACATAGACAGACATGCTGGGGTGCTCGATGAGCAGGTCCTCCATCGGGCTGCTGCCCACGCCGTCGGGGCCGGGCTCCTCTGCAGTAAAACAGGGGGGAGGGGTGACAAACCAACTCTCGTCCATCAAGCAGGGGCTGGGCAGGGTGGGCGTGGGGCTGCCGGTGTGAGCTGGGACCGGGGCCGGTGGCGAGGCAGGTGGTGGCGCCGGACGGGGCCGCACTGAGCACCCGTGGCCACCAGCCCCTGCCCGCCGCTGTGCACCGGGGTGGGCAGCACCGCCTGGGGAGCAAGCGGGGTGCAGAGCCATGCGGGGCGCAGCGGGGACACACACACACCATGTACAGTGGGGAGAGGGGGGAGAGAAAGGGGCATCGTTAGTGTGCGAGGCACCCGGGGCATCACCGCCGCAGACGGGCGCAGCGGGTGCCAGCTGGGCGGCCGTGCCCTGCGCCCTGACCCTGCACTGGTTTCTGGTGGGTGGCTTCACCAAAAGTTGGGGATCCTGGCAGTAATTATTTCCTTTTTATTTTTCTTTTATTTTCTTTTCCTGAAGCAGAGAAAGAAATTTGGCCAAAGCTAAAAAAAAAAAAAAATCCTTGCTTTTGTCTGCAAGCTTTCCTAGATCTCCTGAACTGTGCCATTCAAGAAAGGCAGCAAACTACACCGTGCACACGTGGAAGCAAAGCACACACAGTGCGCACCTTTTCCCTGGAAAAAAACCTTTCCCTTGGAGTATCAGCGCTTCACCTGAAGTTTCCACATCGCCTTTGACTTCAGCCTGCCGGCCGCCTCCTCCTGGCCAGCTGAGCGCACTGCCTCGCAGCCACCAGGACCCGCTCTGCTGGGGAAGGGCACAGCACAGTCTGTACGGACAGCGCTGACCCCGCTGCCGGCTGAAGGCGCAGGAGAAATCAGAGGCAAACATGAGCCTGTGCTGCCTAAACAGGCTGGAAAAATTACGAAGCACAAGGCAGGTGTTTGCCTTCTAACACGCCCCAGCTCCTTGAACCTGGGACAGGGCCTGCACAATTAGTCCTGCAGACAGGAGAGCACCTGGCTTCAGGTCAGTAGACAGCAGGTGAGGAACAGCTGTGGCTGCACCAGGCTGCAGATTGCTTGCCAGCAGCAGACACAGAGCCTGGATCAAGCACTGGTCAACGGGACCAAGCATGCTCCCAGGACACGGGGCCACACGTGCTAAGCTGTCCCCATCCATCTCAAAGAGGGCCCTGGACACACGGGCTGCCCACACCACACGGACTTGCGGCTGGGAGCCATAACGTTGAGTTGTGCCCCACAGGGCCGTGCACTCAGGTGCATTTTGCACTGCACGGGTCAGAGACCTGGAGGATGCTGGGGGACAGCCAGGCTGCGAGGTGCTCGCCTGCCACAACACAGAGGCCGGGGCTGAAGCCAAGAGGCTTTGGTTTGGAAGCGCTTCGCATAACTCCGGGCTCCAAAATAGGGCTGAACTAACTCGATCCCTCGCTGGCTGGGGAACGCTTAGGCAGCCGTGGTGCTGGCGGGGATCAGCAGCAGGGTGCCAGGTCCATGCCGGCTCCCTGCCGAGAGCTGGCTCTGCACCAAGGGCCTGGCTGCTTCAGTTAAAAAACAAAAAATCACCCAGAAAAACAGGAGCCCCTCAAACCACAGCCAGCCCTGGAGCCCCACTGAGGCTGCAGGCCCCCACCCACGGCTGCAGGACACAGATCTGTGCAGATCTGCTGGGGGAAAACTCGTGGCTCCTCCTGGCACGCTTTGGACACACTGCAACCACTGCCAGCAGCAGGACAGAGGCCCGCTGGCCCCCGTGCACAGCATCTGCACACCCGTGTGCCAGGAGCTCTTTGCATCCCCTCCCACATCACAACTGTGACCCCAGGAGCACTTCAGAGCCCATGTCACCCTCCTGCCCAGTCCAGATCTCTGCAGTGCTCCCACTGTCACTGAGGTGCCCCAGCCCCCCACCCCGGTTGGGTCTGTGCTCCAGTCCCTCTGCAGCTGACTTAGAGATCCCTAAGGAACAACTCACATCCGAAAACTGAGCTCTCCTTGGTGCGTGAGAGACAGACTCATAGAACAGTGCCCACCTCAAGGGGGACAAGCCCCAGCCCTGGACTGGGCTCTGTGCTCATGAGAGGCTACAAAGGCAGCTGGTGGGCACTGAGGAGCAGCAGCCCAAGGCCTGCAGTGCAGACAGCTGTTTGTGTGTGCCTGTGCAAGCAAAAGGTCACAAAATGATCATTGCAATCAGCTGAGTCATCGACCCTACAATAGCAACCCAAGGATCTTAATGGAGCTGGAGAAGCCCTCATGCCCAAGGAATGCGTTTGGCCTGGCTGCTGTCAGGGGGGCCCAGCCAGCCCTGGAGCAGAAAGCATGGAGGGGCTCCCCAGGCACAGCAGCAGACATCACCTGAGTGCCCCGGGCACACTTTGGGCAGACAAACACAAAGACTTTTAGAGAGATTTTTCACTCCTTGGTTGGCCTCAGAAGACCCCAGCACATCACAGAGCTGGAGATGGCTGCAGGGGATGTGGCTGTCATCCCTGCCTGCCCTTGGCTTAGCCAAGGCCACAGTGCTCTGCCCCCACTCAGTGAACAGTGGGATCACTCCAAAGCCTGGGTCTGCTCCTGACCTGGCACTGTACAGGGGTCCCATCCTCGCACTGAGGGCTCAGGAGCCCCAGGGCAGCATCTCCCCACTAACGGGCAAGGTATGCCATCACAGCACTTGTCCAGCACTGGAGAGACCCTTCAGCAGCTGTGTGAAACCTTGCTTTCCTCACCTCCAAGCTCGATTATGAGCCATCCATCCTCCTCCTCCTCCTCAGAGACAAAGGGTTTGGGCTCCTCCAGGCCCTCTGGTGTGCTGCTGTCACTGAAGAAGAGGCTGGTGAGACGCTGGAACATGGTGGGGAGCAGTCAGGTGGGACAGGAGAAAAGCAGCTGCTGAGCACCCGCCTCAACGTGGGGATGGGCAGATAGGGCAGGGCACAGAGCTCAGCGGTGCTGGAGGTCCTTCCTTGGGGCAGGAGTGCTTTGATGAAAGTCTTTGCTGAGTTGCAGGGCGCGTAGCGCAGTTATGAGGTTCTTCACTTGGCTTCAGTGCAAAGGCCTGCAAAAGGGAACAGGGGCATTCAGGCCAGAGGAGTGGTGTCAGTGAGGACAGCAGGAAGGCAGTCCCAGCCCCTGCTGCAGCAAAGGACGCAGTGCATGTGACTTCTGTTAGAAATGTGCACTCGCTGGGGATGGGCTCCAAGAGCTTGGGGAGCACTCTCACCTCCAGAAGCCTCACTAGTGCTGAAATCTGTTTTGGGCTGGTTTAATTCTGAAAGCTGTTACTGTTAGATTCTCTGTGGGTTGTTTGCAGAGATGCTCTTCTCAAGCAGCTGCATGCAGCTGCATTGCCACCCTCCGGATCTGGAAGGTGACCCTATCACACGTGCCACCACTGCTACTTTACAACAAAGCCCCAAGCCTGTACCAGCTGGGCCTCCAAACCCAGCAGCGCAGGGCACACACACAGCCACGCATGTGGAGACGGCCACTCACACCCATCCACACCCCAACTGCATCCGCTGGGTGGGCACTTCAGCACAGACTCACTGCCATGTGTGCCTGGTGCACCCGAGCTGAGGGAACAGGGGCAGAGCCAGGGCTACACAGCAGGACTGCTGCAGGCAGTGAGCGCACCACGGCCCGGGCAGGGCGAGGGCTGTGTCACCCAGCCCTGGGCAGCACCCTCCTCCAGCCAGGCCTTATTACTGCTCCAGTTTTCTGCTGGGGAAGAGTTCCCCACAGCTCAGCGTGGGGCCAGCACTCCAATTTCAATAATGGCCGCAAAGCCCTCAGAGAGCTGCAGACAGATGGCAGACACAAGGTGCAGAGTATTAACCGTGCAGAGAAAATGCACTTGGTCCAGAGACAAAAGGAGATGAAAACACCCCCGGGGCTGGACATGGAGCAAAGCCCCCACACTGACAGCAGCTGGGATCCTTCCGTCCATCATCCTGGAAGGGTTCCCTCTGCAGCACTGAAGCGCAGCAGAGGAGCTTCCCTGGTCACGCACACGGCCATGGCAGTGTTCTGCCCCGGGACCACGGCCACAACCACAGCACAGCATTTCCAGCAGCATCCATCCGTGCGTGCGCTCATCTCTAAACCATCAGGCAGCCCACTTTCCTGGAGCACTAAATCCTAAGAATAAAAATACACCATGGAATAGGCAAACAAGGGTGATGCACCCACTGGGCTCCCTTAGGTGTTGGACGCCCCCCAGCCCACAAGGGGCAGCCCCAGCTGCGGCTTCATCTCACACTCAGTGGGGCAGAGAGCGCCAGGGCTGCGCGGGGACCCACGGCAGCTTCGCCCTTTGAGGACGGCAGCGCCGGGTGCCGCCGCGTTCATAGCGGCACAGCGGGATGCTGCTGACACACCGCACCGCGGCGCAAATCAGGTGCGCGAATCCGGCACACGTGGGAAGCGCTATTTTCAGCGCACTTCGCCTAAATTAGACAAGCGCCCGCAGGGCTGCTCTTCGCACACACGGCATACCAAAGCCCTGACCCCTGCACCGCGACACGGGGACGCGGACACGGGGCGGCCCCGCTCCCCTCCCCCCTCCGGCCGCCCCGCGGGGTGACCCCGCGCCTCGCAGCTCCCGGCGGGCGCTTCGCCACGCAGCGGCCCCACGCGCAGCCCCGCAGACGCCTCCCGCCCCACCGAGCCGGGCCAGGCCCGCAACCGGGCGCATCCAGCCCTGCCCACGGGGCGGCACGGGCTCATCCTCGAGGGAAACGCTTCCCCCGCGTTCTTCCCGTTGCACCCAAACGCACGAGCAGCAGATACGGCGACAGCGAGGTGCGGTAAGATCCTCAGCGTTATTTCGGAGAATTCAAAATAATAAAATTTATTCTTCGGGAAAAAAACAAACAAACAGCTGTCGTTGGAGCCCCGCGTGCCACCCGAGCGACGCCCGTTCCCGCGGCGGAACCGCAGCCGAGGCCGCGTCCCGCAGCACGAGGGCGCCCGGGGGCCACGCGGAGCGGCGGTGACGGCGGCGGAGCCGAGCCGGGAGCCCCGCGGGCACGGGACACGCGCCGCGACTCGTGAGGCCGCGGGAACGCGAGCGCCGCATCACCGCGGGGCTGCCGGACGACACACCGCCGTGCCCCCACGTCCCCACGGACAGCCGCCATCTCCAACCGAGCCGCCCCGCCCGCTGAGGCCCCAGGCACGGCGCGGTGACCCCGCCGGGAGGTGCCGCCGCCAGGCCGGGGCCGTGCGGGGTCACGGGAGGACATTGGGGGGGGGGGGGGGGGAAGGAGGCGGCCTCGTGACGTCCCAATGTCATATGGAAATGAGGCGACGTCACCGCAGCCTTCCAACCCGGCGCGGCCAATGGGAGCGGGGCGCAGGCGCCGGGCTTAATCCGGCGGTGCCGAAACAAACAACAGCGCGGGGGGGGGGGAGCGGCCCCGACCCGGCTGCCCCGGCCCGGCCCCGTCCGCCGCCAGACAAAGGCTCCCGTGGAGTCCGGCCCGGAGCCCCGCCGCACCGCCGCCCGCCGCTCTCGGACACCCGCCCACCCCGGAGCCCCCATCCCCCGCAAGGCGCACTCACCCTGCCGGTATCGGCACCGGGCGCTGTCAGAGGGCGGCGGCGCGGCGCCGGCGGGCGCGGAGGTGGCGGCGGGAGCGGACGCCGCGGGCGGGACGTCCCCGGTTCTGCTCCGCTGTTCTGCCCCGCGCCCGCCGCTGCCCCGCACAAATCGGGACCTTCCGACAGCTGAGCGTGACGTCACAAAGCGGCCCGCCCGCCCCCGCCCGCCGGCCAATGGGAGGCGACGCCGCGGGAGGCGGGGCGGAGCGAGGCGGCGCGGGCCGGGCGCGGGGCTCGGGGCTGCGGCGGAGCTCGGCCGGGGCTGTGGGACTCCCGCGTGCCCCTTGCGTGGCTGCGGGGACCGGCCGTGCCCGGGCCCCGTTAGGGGCGGGAGGGCCCCTGTGCCCCGGACGGCAGAGCCCTGGGCGTCGGGTGGACACCGAGCCCTGCTCTTTCGCGCTCGGCACGGACCGGGGCGGGCGGATCCCGTGCCGAGTCCGTCACGTGGCGGCGGGAGGCAGGAAATGGTCCGTGAGCGGACGGAGCGTTACGGGCACGGTCATTAGCGGGGCGGCGTGTCTGCGTCACGGCCCGGGCTCGCGGCACAGCGGGTGGCGATTCCCGCCGCCAGTTCACCGGGGGCGGAATTAAATGGAGACTTACTGGAACCTGTGCTTCTCCATTAAATAACGCCGTGCCGGCAGTCCCGCGGCCTTGGCGCAGCCTGCGCGCCGCCTACCAGGAGCGCTGCGCCCGCGGGAACGGCGGGGCTGGGAGCAGAGCGCGGGGTGCGGTGGCGCGGGGCCGCTCGGAGCTGCCGGAATGGTGGCACTGCGTTTGGGCCACTGCAGAAAATTACACGGCAGGCAGGTTGGCTTCACCGAGCTGCTTTTGAGATGCAGCGCCGAGAGCTCCTGGCAGAGAGCGCGGCCGGCGTGTAATGCCAGCGCTCCGCTTCGGCGCTGACGCCAGCAGGCAGCACGGCGGTCGGGTAGGGCTCTCATTTCTCTTCCTTTGTTAAAAACAGAATGCTGGGTCCAGCCATCCAGAGCGCTTGAAGAAACGAGACGCTAGGTAATAATAGCATGGCAGAATCTTTGCAGAGCCCTCTCAGCGCTGCCTGCAGCAGCGGGGCACAGGCAGAGCTGGCAGCCTGTGTGGGGTATCCGCCTACCACCAACGTTTCCCACTAACCCATGTACATCTGAATGTTTCTTAACACCTCCAGGGACGGTGAGTCCACCGCCTCCCCATTCCAGTGCCTGACCACTCTTGGAGATGGAATTTTTCCTAACGTCAACCTGAACCCCCCTGGTGCAACTTGAGGCCGTTCCTTCCAGTCCTGTCACTATTATGAAGGAGCAGAGGATGAACCCCCTCCTCAACCCCCACCACAACCTCCCTTCAGGTAGCTGTAGAGAGCAATGAGGTCTCCCCTGAACCTGCTCTTTTCCAGACTGAACAATCCCAGCTCCCTCAGCCACTGACATCTGTGCCCCAGACCCCTCACAGCTTCTCTGCCCTTCTCTGAACACACTCAGTGTCTTTCCTGTAGTGAGGGGCCCAACACTGGTCACAGTACTTGAGGTGCTCCAGCCCTGTCCCCTTCAGAGGTGCTCTGGGAGGTGCCCCCCAGTAACCCACCCTGCAGGTGTTGGAGTGCCTGCCCTCCCGCAGCCCCTCCGGCTGCTGTTCTCATTCTGGTTTCTCCTGCTGCTGGCACCAGCTCACAGCCCACGGTGAGCATGGGGACACCCGCTCTGCCTGTTCTGGAGGTGGATGGATCCTTCTCTGGAGACACCTCCTTGGGACGGCCGTGAACCCCCAGCGAGGGGCTGTGTGCCCACTGTGTGCTCACAGTGATTGCAGCCGTGGGACAACCACGGCAGCCCCAAGGAGCAGCCCTGCACACTGCACCTGGGGATATGGGGAGGCTGTGCCCGGGGCACAGGCAGGCTTCAGCCCATGGCCTGGGATGGAGACAGTCTGGGGTGTTGGGAGCCTGCAGCCAAGGCCTGGGGCTGCTCCCAGCACAGCCCTCCAGCAGCAAAGGAGTTCACCTACAGCAAATAATGGAGAGCACTAAGAAAATGCTGAACATCAGGTGGTGACCTAACTTGACATAAATCTGAGTGTTAGATTTACACTTCTCTGAAAAGAAAAGAATAATAAAAAAAGACTTTCTTTGCAAAAATGAACATGATAGAGGCATTCTCCATTCATTAAAACAACCAAGCAAGCAAACAGACTTGCACTCTATTTCAAATTAGGGTAAATTGTCCCTAAATAACCATTTGTGCAAGAAAGTCACCAGCTGCCTGCCAGGCAAAGCCAAGCACCCTTTGAAGCAAGGACTGCAAAGCATGTGGACCTGGTGGGGCTGCCCGAGGCAGGTACACACAGCAGTGGGACACAGGGCTGCCTGTGGGGGGAGGTTTGGTTTTCTCTGCCCAGCCCCTGCAGGGCATCCTGCCAGCATCCCCACCTGACCCGGCCAGAGCGCTCTGACTCAGTGCCCCTGTGACTGACGTCTTGTTTTCTACCAGCTCCTGGGTTGGCTTGGGGACAGGAGGAAACGGGAGCCGCTGGGGTGTGCTCAGTCATCCTCCCCAGGGTGGTTTTGGGGTGCGTGCCTCAGCCAGGGGCTGCCTGTGAGGTCACGGTGTCTGATGGCCACATGTTCAGGGAAGGTGGCTTCATAACAGCAGTGGCCCAGTGAGAAAGCAAGCAGAATGTTCCCTCCAGCCTTGAAAAAATCATGTTGGGTGTCAGGAAGCGGTGGGAAAATTTGCCTCCCAACCTCCCTAATCTTTGATGGGGAGAAAACTGGGGGGACAAAGATGAGGGGAAGCTCTCAGGCTGCCCAGCTCTGTGTCACTCCACAGCACCAGAGGGGACGAAGGCCAGGCTGCCTGCAACCGGAGCTGTGCTCCTGACATTTCCCTGTCTGGAAGACGACACTGGAGCTGCGAGCTGCTGTCCCCGTGGGAAACACAGCTGTGCCTGTCCCTGCAGCCTGGGCAGGCACCTAGGGCTCCCTGGGAGGTCAGAAGCCCCAGGAGCTGCTGTGCTCAGGGATGGCACTCTGTCCCGGTTCACCTGGGGTCTGGCCTTGCTCAGCCTGCAGGGCCTCCCCAGTGTCCACCCTGAGTGCTCCTCATCTGTGCCAGTGTCTGTCCTTGCAGTGACTTCACCTGCACTGATGTTATATCTTCAGCCTGTGATGTGGCAGCCTGCTGCTGTCTGTGACAACATGTATGGATTAGGGGCACAAAGGAGGCTGCAAGGGGGAACAGACATGGGGTGGTGCTTTCCATATGCTGCCATGAGCTGTGTTGGTGCAGAGATTCTATTTAGCAGTTTTTTATGCCCCTTATGATCAAGATGGCAAAGCCAGGTATAAAAAGTGGGAGAGGGATCTAGAGTGCTAATGGAGAGCCACGGGCAGGCTCCTCTATTACACTTTCCTCCTCACTGAGCCCCTTGGCTGTATGGTAGCGTGGAGGGAAGTCCATGGAGCCTCACGGCACAGCCAGCCACAGAGCTGTGTGGCACCAGGACAGGGGATCTCTGCCTGTTACTGGCAGAGGAATGGGGCGGCTCAGAGCCACGCTCCCGTTATCACCCAGCACTGAAACCCAAGAGAGCTCCCAGTATGGAAGGGCAGCTATAAATGTCCTGCCCCGAGCAGCTTCTGCTATATTGAGGGGACGCAGGGAACACTAAAGTCTTCTCTTAATCCACAGTCTGGTTTTGTGCTGAGATGCCCATCATCTCAGATCCCCGGGTGCCTCCTCAAGATTTTACATGTGCACATTGCTGCTCCCACCATCTTGTCCTCCCCATGCCCACCCCAAGGACCTGAAAAACAAGTTCCTGAACATCCTAAAAGCCGCCAAGTGATGAGTGAGGCTGTGACCTTGGCACCTGACTGCAGAGAGCAGCAACGGTCACAGCAATTCTGGCAATGGGGCTGTGGAGTGGAGAGCGGGAGAGGTCCTGGGCAGTCTTTGCTATCCATGCACCATCCTGGGACCTCTGACACGTACAAGAATCTTTAAACAAATGCATGCAGCCCTGAACACAGCAGGTTCCCTGGCTCACACAGCCCATGTGCTGGCTGCAGGCTGAGGATAGGCCACAGCAGGGCACAGCAGGGCACAGCAGGGTACAACAGGGCACAGCCTCGAGAGCTCAGCCTGGCTCTGCCAGTTTCACCATCCTGGGGCTCAGCATTGAACCTGCAGTGCTCCCTGGGCCACATCCCTGCTTGTTGCTTGTGGGATCGCCGCCCTGTCCCAGCAATGCTGTATGGCTGCTCCTGCAGAGCCCTTGGAAAGGCCCAGCTTGGCCGCTGGATTCAATGGCCCAGAGGGTGACCCGGCATCTGTGCCCATCAGTTTGCATGTGAGGCAGTGGCCTGCCTCAGCACAGAGCTTCCACAGACACTGACCTTACAGAGCTGCAGGAAGGTCCCTGCTCCCAGGCTCTCCTGCTGGGCCCTGGCAGGCACCCAGCCCTGCACTCCTTCCAGCACAGCCGCCACCAGGCCCAGCCATGGCCGCAACAGCACCAGGCCCAGAACGGCCATCAGAGCCTCGTTGCGGTGTCCGTGGAGGAGAAGCTTCGTCTGAGAGCTGCCCAAGCAGCAGAACCTCCACCCTTCTCCCACCATCCACATTGCCGCCGCTGCTGCTGCTAAGTCTCATTGGAAAAGCAGAGCTCTTTCATGCTGTTTTGGAAGAAAGGCTTTTGTGCCTCTTTTAGCAAGGAGAATTTCTCCCTCTCGGTTGTTGTAGTGCTGAATGACCATCACAGCCCAGCTGCGGTGCACTGCGGTGCGTTGTGCTGCAGTGACAGCAGTGGGTCTGTCTGTCACTGGGTGCTGCAGAGCTGTCCCCATGTCCCACCTCAGCCCTGCAGAGCCCAGAGCCTGGGCCTCAAACTCCTTCTGCAGGGCCCAAGGAGGAAGGAAAAAGGGCTTAAGACATTACTTTCTTTCTTTTTTGCATTGCTAATAACCCAAAAAGCCCATTTGCCTTCTAGCACCTTTCTACACATCTGAGTGTTGGAGGATGCTGAAAACCGGGAGGCTTGGAACCTGTGATGCAGCCGGGCACAAGGGCAAGAAGGGGCCTTAAGTCAGCACTCAGCCCCAAAATAGCACAAGAAGGTTATCTGAAAAATGCACTAAGTATAGACAAAGCAGCTCAGCCCCAGCGCAGCACAGACAGCCCGGCACGCGGCAGCCCCTCGCAGCCCATGCGCCACCACAGGCGCAGCTGGGTGGCTCGCACCCTGCACCCCACAGTGCTGCCCACACAGACCACAGCCCAGCTGGGCACCAGCATCCCGCAGCTCCACGTGTCTCCTATGTTCTCTGATTTCTGAATTACCAGGATTAAAATTAAAACCTCCTCCGAGGACGGGGATCGAGATAACAGCAGGAAATGTGTTGGATACGACTAGGTCTTGGCACAGAGGACAGAATTGTTCTAGGCAAACTCCCTGACAGAGGTCCAAAGCCCCCGAGGCCCGCACAGCAGCCCTGAAAGTCACAGCCAGGGCACGAGGTGCTCCATCAGCGGGGGCCTGACCGTGCACTTGGTTTGTGGATTTGGGGTAAATTCCTCCCCAGGCATGTCTGACACAGCCGCACGGGGCTGCGGAGAGGCACCTGAGAGCGAGCACACCTCCTGCACCGCTGCTCCCCACCTCTTCCTCATTTCCAGATATGGTTTCAGCCACAGAAGGAATGGGTTTTGTAAGGTCAGAAACACAAACACACTGCTGAGGTCAGCAGCCAGACCTTCCCTGACGTGCTGGGCCACAGCCCACCGGGCTGTTACTTCTTTCACGAAAGCTGTGTCACAGTGTTGTAGATAAGCACTCACAAACAGCACCCGGCCCTCCTGTCCTCACCTGTGCATGCATTGCCACAGCCCAGCACAGTCTCAAGCCCAAGGAGGGCCAGGGAGGCAAGGCCAGGAGGGAGCGGGGTGGGACGGGTGGCTGAACATGGGCTGGTGCCCTGTGAGCCCACCTTAACGGCAGGGCTGCCAGGGATCAGTCCATGCCAGCTGGGTGCAGCCATCATCCCCACATCTTGGCAACACTCTCCTGGGCAGCTCTTCTCTTGCAGGTGGGCTGTGCACAGGGCTTTTGTTACAGTGAACTCTTCCCCAGTCCCATCCAAAGTCAATGACACCATGGCACTCTGGCAAAGACAGTGCGTTTTGGAGAGCTCGTGCTATTCTGGCTGCAAACCTCTTCACCTCTGAACTTTCACACACTTAGATAAAAGGCTCTTGCAAAACTGCTTCTTCTGCATTTTGCCTCCATCTGATTCTTTGTGTGTGTAACTCAGGTTGTTAAAAAAAAAACAACACACTTTTTACTTCCTGCTCTTCTGCTGCCAAAGGCCACCGTGCAGGTGATGCAAGAGCTGTCTGTGATTGCAGCACAGCTGTGCCCCAGGCACCAAGAGTTGCACAAGGGACAATGATGAGCAGGTGCAAAACCAGCCCCAAATAGAACAGTCCCCCTCTTCCCCCCTCCCCCCACCCCCCGACCCCCCCCCCCCACACATATAGCGTAGGGTGGAAATAAGGTTTTTGGTTGTGATACAATGCTCTCGAGGCACCTGGTTCAGGCTCAGAAATGCTGCATTAAGACCAAGGCAGAATTCCAGCACTTGCACGTTCCATTTGGGGTGGGCATCAGCTGCACAGACCCAAGAAGTTGCCATTACAGAGGACAGCACCCATGTACATGACACGCTCATCTGTTGGAGGGGGCCATCCTAACCAGTCCAGGAAGATGGAGGTGGTGTTCTCACCACAACCTCTCTCTGGCGATCCAAAGAAATAAAGCTGAACGAAGACAGCTAACCCGGCTGACAGCTCAGGGACGGAGGTCTCTCCTGAGAGCAGCGTGCCTGCGGTGGGCAGCAGTGGCTGTCAGCCCAGGTCCCACTGGGTAGGTGCAGCGGGGGGACAGGGAGCCAGATTGGTTTGGGAGAAGGACAGCAGCTCCCTGAGCAGCAGGGAACGGCGCGGCCTCTGCGGGCACCTGGCAGGGCACAGAGCTCGTGGCTGTGCCGTTCACAGGAGAACACTTCCAGAGGTGTGCCAGAAATTCCCCATTCCTGGCTCTGCGGTGAGGTCGGAAGGGAGGGCACGAGGCCAGGGGAAGGATTTTGGAGTTTCCTCTCAGGTCTCCCCCCAGGGAGCACAGAGCGACTCACAAACCATGGGACAGACGGGCACGGACTTCAAAGGGCCACGGGGGAGTGACTCTTCCTGCGAGCCAGTCAGTGGGTGCAGCGCCCGGCAGCGATGCGGTGCGCCGAGTCACGCAGCAGGAAGGCTGGGTGCGGGGCAGCGCTGGCCCCGAGGGCCCAGTGGGGAGGGACGGAAACCAGAGGTCACAGGGTCTGAGCCCCCCCTGCCTCCATCCCCGCTGCTTAGAGTGGCTCCCAGGGCCTCGTGCTGGCACCGTCCCACCCGGACCAACCTCTGTCCCCTCTTCTTCCCAACCATCCTACGGTGACAGGGAGCTGTGCCTCACCGTGCCGGTACCATGGGAACGCCCCTGCAGCAACCTGCATCCGGGCAGCAGCGTCACCCTCAGCCCCAGGAGGGAGCCCGGCGCTGGGCGGCCCCAGGAGAGGGAGCCGAAGTCCTGCGCTCGGAGGACGCCCATCACCCTGCTCCCTCCTGCCCAGGGGGAACGCAGTGCTTCGCGCACCGTTTGCTCAGGCAGGAGGAACGCCACCAGCCGCTTGTGTCCACAGAGAGCAGAGAAATGGGGCTGATGGTGGGAACGGAGCACTGCGGACGACAAAGTACCCCAAAGGGCAGCAGTCTGCGCCCGGCTCTATCCGGCTCCGGGCAAGAACGAGGTGGCAGAGCAAAGTCCTTCCTCTTCCCAGTCAACCTGCTCCCTCGCGGTTTTCTGCAAACTATGGGCAGAAAACACCTTTTTCTTCAGTTCACTAACCTGCAAGAAGAAATGGGCATTTTAACCTGACCCTCGAGCCTGGGGAACTGCAGAAAGTACTGAGCCCAAAGATGACCGGATTTGGGCACTCAAATCCCTTGCACCTGGCAGCCACCCACCCAGGGGGGAAGGGAGCAGGAGACGGGGGTTTCTCAATGCGGTTCTCACAATAATAGGGATGCAAATACAAAGCAATCGGATTTCGAAAGGTCCCACCTAAAACGTCTGCTAGAGAGACACAGGCACCTGTGCCCTCACCTGTGTTTGTCTTGGGCTTCAGAGTGAATGGTTTACTTCAATACAAGAAACAGCGTTCCGTGCCGGAGGGTAATTAAGAGGAGCAGTTAATCTCCTCATGCATATGCCAGGTTTGAACTGCTTGAAAGAAAGCAGGCAGGATTATTTTGGCACTGCCTGCCCTTCCAAAGAAAGGCTCAGTTGTCGCAGTGCTCCTTGCAAGTGTCTCATCTTTGGGATGCTTTGAAAGAGAACATTTGCTTCTCTCTCATGTCTGCTGGTATTGTAATGTGAAAGAGATGCAAAGCGTGTTTTAGCCATAAAATAAGACATGTGAAGGGTTGTGACAGGTATATGGCCGTTGGGAATTTACAAGCACAGATGGAAGCAGATGCAGTGGAGTCTGTAGAGAGAGGAAATGCCTTTGGTGAAGTGGAAAGAACAGGCTTTGTGCACACACTGACTATGTGTTGGGTCTGAGAAGGAGGCACACATCTCTAAAGCTAAATAAGGATGCAGATCAAAATGACTCATGTTGAAAACAAGCTGTTAGACAGTCAGGCTGAGAAACCTCTGACTCCTGTCCTTGGTCTGGTGTCTCCTTTGCCACAGCAACGCTTGCCATGACCAAGAAGCGCCGGAGATTTGGGTTTGCTCTAAATCTCAATGCCCACTTTACCCACGTGCTGTCCGCGATCCCTGCACTCACAGCTGAAACCCCAGATGCACCACAGCAGTGTTCTGAGCTGGCTGCCCCAGAAGGCAGCAGCAGGTGCACAGCTGTATGATGCAGTGCTGCTGTGCTGGTGCGGCAGTGTTTTGCACCTGCAGCTGCTTTACCATGTTCCTCTGGCTTCTGGCTGCAGGTCTGCACGAGACAACCCGCAGCCAGGGTCACCTCTCCCCACTTCCATCCTTTCAGGGACTTCATACCAACTTCTGTAGATCAGCGTCTTCCTGACCAGGGAGCGGGGACCCTAACCCTCCCCCCACCCCCCAAAGCCCTAAGGATTCCAGGATTAAATATTGTGTAAAATCTTTCAGATCTCCTGAATTATTCTGGGGCTCTTCCAGCTCTCCTTTATATCACAATAACATTGATTTCCTCTTTTAAGCTCTTAAAAAACACCTTTTTTTTCCCCATTTCTTGGGGAGGTTTCATTGCAAAACTGACCTCTCCATTTGAAAGTTTTGAATCAATCAATCAATCAATCAATCAAAATGTACTTTTGGGAAAGAAGAGGGAAGGAAAGAGGGTGAAGGAGAGGGAAGGTCTGAAGTCTTAAGGAATTGGCATTTTCCAGCCCCAGCTGTGGTGGTCCCCTGAGCAGAGCAGCAGCTGTGAGGGGGCACTGGGGGAGTCTCGTGCAGGGCAGCAGGGGGCCTGGCTGGGATGGCCCAGCTTGTGTCCTCAGAATTAAGGGCCCAACACAACCATCTGTTGTGACAGGGCATGGAAGCCAACAATACTGTTGGATCGGGTCCTTGTTCTTGAAGGGAGTGAATCTAGAAGATCCACAGACAACTTGAGTTTGAAATACTGCAGATCCGGCTGTAACTTTGCTGCCCCATTAGAACTGCCTTTGGGCTTTTTGTTATATTAAAGCTACAGAGATGCAGAAATCGAAGCGCAGAATGCATTCAGCAGAGCAAAGCCAAAGTGGTTATCCTCAGCAGGGAGAGGGGAGAGAGCATACGCTTGCTGTGTTTGGACTACTGCCTCTGCACTGAGTGCTTCAGTCAATCTCAGCTCCAGGTTGCTATTACAGCAATGATACACATTGTTCCGAATATAGCTTTGCCAGGGGTGGATCATTAAATCTTAGTTGCTTTTATTTTTGGCTGCAGTCTGAGAATTTGAAGAGCCCGAGCCTCTTCAGCTCGGCTTCTGTCAATAGCACTCTTAGAAGGAGCAGTCAGTGTGGTTCTGACCCTCCGAGTGCTGGGCAGACGAGCTGGGCAGTAAGAGCTGGGCGGCTGGGGGCAGCACTTCTGTTGGACAGCTTCTCACTGGCTTTATTGATTCCCCAGTCAATGTCTCCATGCAAAGAAGGGGAGACAGAAATAAATAAATCCATTCATAGATGGGCTCCTCTGACCATGCTCCCCAGCGTGGACAGTGTGAGCATCCTGGTAATGTGGTGCCTTGGCCCACTGAAATTCCTCTCTGGAAAAGTAACCTTTATTTTTTCTTTTTCCTTTTTTTTTTTTTTTTCCCTTAACCACAAGAAACTGCTGTTCAGTATCTGCCCTGCTGTTCTAGGAGCCCTGGTTTGTCCTTGTTACTTTTCTTTAGACTTCAAGAACGAGGAAAAAGCTAAATGAAGGATTTGAGAGATGCTATGTAAAGTGGGCCCCCACCCAGCAAGGCATTTACTAGTCAGGGAGACAGCAGAACTGATGTCTGTGGGCTCAAAACCTCTATGCTGAGTTTCTTTAAAAGAAAATGCTTAATTCTTGGGATTTGTGGCAAATGTAATTGTTTACAATGCAGTCACTTGGAACTCACACACCTCTGGAGCAGCAGTCATATAGACTAGCTCAATGAAGCCCGGTGTATCCAAGGCTCAAGACCTCAGATGGCTCTGCTCCATCTGCTCTGGAGGATGTGACGTTGCTCCAGACACACAGCCTGGGAGCACAGCACTAGCTGCTCTGGACTCACTCCAGTGCATTTCTTTCTATACAGCTCACATGTTGACCCCTGCCTCTTTGACAGGTCATGGCTGAAATACACACATCTCAGGCAGCTTGCCATGAAAACACGTCTCAAGAAAGGCTGAGCTCCAGTGTCTCTGCAAGAGCCTCCAGCCTCATCAGACAGTTGCAGGCAGCCTATGGCAGCAAACAACCAAATTTTAAACACTTTATATTCCTTTTCCCAACACTTAACAAATTCCTTCTGGATGGACTGTTCCCCAAGCTGAAATGACACAGAACAACTAGGAAGAATTATGCAAACCTTGCTGACAGTAGCAAGCACCCACTCTACCTTGATTCCACACTGCAGTGAGAGTGATTGGGCTCCAACCTCCTGCTGCGGTCAGGACAGGTGAACTGCACCTACATCAGTGGCCCCATCTGAGAGCTGAAAGCATGCTGCATCTGCTGGTGACACGGCCTGGGAACGATCAAGTGAGAGCAGAAGAGAAACACAGGGAAGAGAGGAGGGAGCAGCCTGTGCAAGGGCTGGTTTGCAGAGGGTCTTGGTAAGGGACAGATCCCTTCTTGATTCTTTCCCATCTGACTGTGTGTCAGGTCGCAGTTGGGGTATGTTTGATTGTGCCTAGCAGTGCTATCAGGACAAGCTGACAATCTCTCATGTGCACAGCACTTTCTGTGAGTTCCCTCATCTGCCTGTTTCCATTCCAGTTGTCCAGTGAACAAGGCAAAGGACAAAACTTATCTAGTTTTAACAACTGCTTTTCCATTCCTTATACCCTGTTGGCTCCAATTCTTCCATTTACTTCCCCACAAATGAAGAAAATCACATTGATTTTCAAATATCTGTTGTCAGTCTGGCACTACAGGCATCCTACACATTATCTCCTCTCCTTGCTTTTGCTTTTCCTTTTCTTCAGTCCACACACACTTCCATGACCGTGGGTCTCTGCACACAGCTCTGGGCCATGACAAGCACAGTACATGTTAGAGATCATAGCACAGACTGTCACAAACCATGTGTGTAGCACATTTCAAACCATAAATGTGCTGTCAGAGGCAGCTACAGACCATTCTGAAGTCCCCGCAGTGAACAATCCTGTGGGCAAGTAAAGCACTGCCAGAATGCTGGCATGGAAGTGCTCTGAGCTGTTACACCGGTGACCTATGAGTTCATCATACCTGAAGTGCTTCTGAGTGTACCACAATTGACCAAAAATAGCCACTGGTCCATGAGACCAGGGGTGAGCTGGCTGCTCCACCTCCTGCCTATTTCTGCTCAAGTCATTCCTCATCGACCAGGGTAAGAAGGGAATCCAACAGCCAAACCCGCAGACCTCCACCTATCTGATACAACGATCTCTGCAGCCCAGCAAGGAATTTCAGCCAGAAGAAGGGTGTCATTGTTGGGAGCCCATTACACACCTGGGTGGTGCAGCCCTGAGTAGGCTGAGTAGAAAGATGGCAAAGCCCACATCAGCCCAGGAAACAGCCTGCTGCTGTCAGGGCGAGTAGTTGTTCATGCTTTGTTTAAACAGTGCCCCAAACTGAGCAGCGTTTCCTTGTCAGGCCCTTTAGATTCACCTTGCCTAACTCTAGCTGTCTGAAAGTTTGGTTCCCATAATTAACATGGCCCTTTCCTGCCCAGGAGAGATGCCTAAAGCAAGTTTTTGGCTCTCTGGACAAGCTCACCTCACCATAGCATCAATAACAAACTTCTGTCAGAAGATGAGCTGGCTTAAGTTTTCTGGCAGGATTTGCAGCTTTCCTCTATTGGTTATTTTTTTTAGATCTCACTCTGGAAAATGTTCAGTGTGGTACCAGAAATATAATCTTTCTGGGAAATGAGGAAATCTGATCTTCATCTTACAAAAAAGAGATTTGTCTTCTATATACAGGAAGTTCCTGGCATAGGAAACCACTTGGGGAAATCTGAAGCGTAATTTGTTCATTTTTCTCTCTGAAGCCAAAGAAGAGCTGCACAGTCAGAGTCCACCTTTTACACAGACATCTTCTTGCCTCTAAGAGAGACAGGACCATGCTGCCTTCTGCTAGTCAGAAGGACTGCAATATACCCATGCTGCTATTTCAGCTTGCTGGGAAAATCTGCTCTTTTCCGAGATAGCGGACCAACGAAGCAAGCGCCTTTCTCTGAGTGATTCATAAAAACCAGAACACTCTTCACTTTTACAGCATTTTTTTAACCAGAGTCTAAAGAGCAGATATAAAGAGAACTCGTGTAGCCTGCATAAATAAAATGAATTCGGACTGGGAGGTGGCAAAAGCAAAAGCTGGCAGGTGTTTTGACCATCATGCCTCGATATTCAACAGGAGACAACTTGGAAAAGGACAAAACAACTGAGGTTCTACTGATAAAAAATCCTGGTATTTATGATAGCGGACATTGGAGTGGGCTTCATAGGAAAGCCCAAAGCGCCAGGGAACAGCAGTGACTGCAGTACAACTCTTGCTCTGTAAGGTCTTCGGCAACAACAACAGAACAGAACACAGTGTAGTGTTGGAGTGCTTGACTGTAACTAAACGAAACCTTACAGCATGGGTAAATAAAAAGTGGGCAAAAAGTGGCTCTGGGAACGGAGATGTGCTGAATATATCCCACAGGAACAGGAAGCATCCCTGAATGGTGAACACCACTGCACACAGCTGTGATGAGAGCTCAGTCAGAACTGTACATTTACTTGTGGTGACCCAAGTAGGAAGAGATCGACTCAGACAGGGAGAGCTGCAAGGAAGGGCCGTAGGTTGCCTCAGCAATCATAAGGCCTGTTTTATACAGTGAAGCTAGAAAAGGAGTGGCTTGTTTACCCAGCAGAATGTCAGCACTGCATAATGCCAGAGGGGCACAGAAGTGCCCAAACCAGCAACTGTGTGAATGACCAAAGATGAATCACCCCTGAATTGGCTCAATCTTCAGCAGAGTGTTTTGTGCAAGTCCTCCTGTTGTTATCAGCTGAGTATCACTGGGGGTGTCCCATGTAGGCAAAGCAACTGATGAAGAGAAAGAAGTTTCCAACAGCAGCTTTCAAGTTGGCTCCATCTGGACCTGTGCTTTGGCAACAAAAGCTGGAGCCTCTGGGTAGGCAGAGGGAGGAAGTCCCCCTCACCGCTTTGGGTCTCTTTCCCATCATCCAACTTTGTGCTTTTCATAAAGTCAGAGGAACACCAAGACTTTTAGAGGTCTCCTCCTCTGTATCATTTGGCTGAAAGTAGATGACAAAGTTTCTGCTAGACAAAAGGCAGTAGACACAGCGTGTTATGCTTCACACAACTCCTTCATGTCCCCAGTCTCATCCCCAAATCAGTGTCAATCTGCAGATTCCACAACTCTGGCACTTAACACATGCATGTTTGTTTTAGGCATCTGATGCTTTTATGAGGCATGTGAGTTTAGCTTACGAACTTCACTCCGCTGCTAACCCCAGATTTCCTACTGGAGAAACACTGGAGCAAACCCAAGCTCCAGATAAAATTGCTGTATTTGTCACAGATTACTCTTTTGATGTTTTTTTTTGTTTGTTTGTTTGCTTGCTTGCTTGCTTGCTTTTGCACTCCAATTAAACACAGAGCAACTTCAGTGGAATGATTTTACAAATGATTCATGGTGCCATCTGAGGTTATCTGAATTTCCCCAGGGCTCCCATTTCCCAGATGGTGCTGGAAAGTGGATGGCATGGATCTGATCAGCAAAACCAGCATTGGAGAGCAGGGCAGCTTTAACCACACAGCTGTACTCCAATTATTCAATAAAGTAGTGCTCTCAGGCAACTGCCGTCTATTACAGAACGGCCACTTGGAGAGCAGTCAGTGATGACAAAAAAGCATTTCTCATCAGAAAGCTGAAGACAGCATTAACAGCTACAGAGAAAAAGTGTCAGTATTTCTGTCTTCTTATTTACAGATGTCTGCTCAATTTAACTTGAACAAGTCCGCTCTGACTGATCAGAGGAGGCGCAGAGCCCAGCAGTCAGTCCTGTGGCCCATGGTCAGCTAGTGTCTGTGCTAATAGGAAATCAGTTTTACCATCTCAATAGAACTGTGATGTTTTCAGGCCAGTGGCCTGAAGAGCAGAAGAGGTCCTGCCTGATAGGCTGATTAGTTCTAAAGTCTCCCGTACTCTTCGAGAAGGAGATCTGTTGTCCTGTGGCAGCAGACAGGACCATACTTGAGCAGCCTCCTGGAAAGGCAGCAGCAGATTGATATTCTGCCTCACCCCAGGGCAGGGGGTGAAGTGCAGCAAGAAATACTCCTCAGGCCATCTGATGCTTTTTCTGTAGTATGAAGGCAATAAGCCTGTTCTAAGTACTGGAAAAACTTGGAGCCATCATCTTGATCCAGAAAGTGCATGATTTACCATCTAAATCCACAGATCACAGGGACAGCGTACTGGGGCTTTCAGGGACTCTGTCCTTGAGGCATTTAGCCTTCATTCCACTGTCTGGTGCAGAAGTTGCATGGATGCAATGCAAACATTGTGGCTTGGACACTAATGAGCTCTTCCAAGTGGCAACCTCAGTAGTGTCAGTAAATCTTTACATTTCTTAGATGAAAATAATGATATATTGTGATATGAAGTGTATGCTTTCATTCTGGGCCTCAATTTTTTAAGACATGAACAGGTCTTCCTTCCTTCTTTCACCACTCTGGACCAAGGGTTGTAGAACCTGCTTTGTGAGAGTTTATGTGAAGGGGAAGCAGAGGTAGCTATGGATGTAGACAGAGAAACAGTCGTCATGCAGGCTGAGGAAAGTAAAGCATGTACAGACAAAGCAGTATACTAAAATCTGTCTGGAAGTCGTAACTGATGGTCAGCAGAAACCAGAAACACCCACTGCCATCACGAACACAAGGAGGGCAGTGCAATGTCCTGCAGCATAGCTGGCTGAGCTCAGTGCACGGCCACCACCACAATGCTGAGCGTGGCACTGCTCTGAGGAAAGGCTGAGGCACCAGACATGTTCCCAACGGGAGGGGAGATGGCATTGCGGCAGCACAGCAACCATTTGGAGGCAACTGTGGAGGAGATGTTGCTTGGCTCCTCTCAGGGTAGAGGCACGTGATGGGGAACAGGCACAGAGCACAGGGTGGGAAGTGGAACACCGGCGCCAGGTGCCAGGAGCAGCCTTTCCCCATGAGGCACCGGGGCACGCTCCATGCCAGAGGCTCCGCGAGAAACACTCGTGCCCAATAATCCAGCTCAGGTGGAATTTGCTACGAATCACATTTTATTTTACACTTTTGCAACAGAAGGTGACCTATAGGGCAGGCACAATTGGCCAGAAAGACACAACAGCTTCTATTTCCTACTGCCCAAGCACAAGTTCTCGTTTCCTCACTGGCTGAGCACTCCAGGGCTTTCAGCCTAAGCCACACTTCTGATTTTCTTATTACATGTCCTGCCCTGTTTACTGCTTGGTTACCTCCTCCCTGTTCCCCCCCTATTTGTGTTCAGCTTTTCCCTATTACGGTATGCTGAGATAACCTCCTCATAGTTAACCCTGCCCTCTGCCTACCATTCATCCTGCAGAACCGATCTGCTCCAGTACATTGCCTGATGTTACTCAAGAAAGCAGACCTTCTATTCTTTAAGCTCAGCCACAAGCAGGAACTTGTCAGTATTACGAGTCCTTAGATACATCTCTTTGGTTGCACAAGCTTCGTTCCGCTGTCTTTCTGAAAAAACATTTCCTTTCCCACAGTTGCCCTTCTTTCTATTTACACAATTATTGATTTTTGCAAAATTCAGTATAGTCCTGTATGTAGCTACTGGTATCAATAGCATTATTTCACATCTCTCTTCTGAAGCCAGGTCGTCCTGATCACCATCTCCTACTCTTTCCCTTAAAGACAGCGCTTTGTCTGAATACAGTGATAGCCCTACAGCATCTACTTACATAGGGTGGTTATGATTAGACACTGGACCAATCCTCTAACACAGGATAATACAGCATCTGACTGCTGTCAGAACTCCTGCTACCACAATTAAAGATGCAAGTATGGATACCACCACTCCTTTCCATTTACCAAACCAAGATTTCAACACCTAGTAAGTGAAGTGTCTACCCTGAGTCCTCTGCATCAGCCAGTGAGTCCTTGCAGTGGTTATGGAGCAATTCAGGGCTGTGCTGTTGGGAATGAAGCAGTGGTTGCCCATCATTACGCATACTCGCCCCTTTTCAGCCAATATAAGGTCTAATGCTATCCTATTTTCCCATGTCATCCTACCAGTGGCACCTCATTGTTCTGCAATCCCTTCTATAGCATCCCTTGTATGAACCTCCGCTGACTGTGGTAAATAGAATTGATCCAATCTACGTTCTTATTAATAGTTATCCACCAAAATAGTGAAGACTCAGACCTGGCTACAGTCTGGTTCCTTACTTTATGTTCATCAGGGATTCCTTCAGGTGCCCCAATAGAATTTATCCTTCTGTCAGATGATATTCCTAAACTTCCCCTATTTCTCACAGGAGTACAGGGGCTTTCTCTTTCAAATGGCAGAGTGAATGGGATGGCTAAATGAATAAGTGCTCAGGTGCCTTCCAACTTAGAGGGTAAGGTGAACCGTCGGGCTTTCCCTCTGCAATACCACCAATCTGCCCTGGGGATTCTCAGCCTCAAATAGTTCCATTCAAAACCATCATATAGGGTTTCAGTGCACAAGACACATTCGCCCAAGGGCCTGGTAGCGTTCACACCCTGTGGAGAGAGACAAACTGTATGGTGACCAACGGCTGTGGAGAGAATAGGGGGAACTCTGGTATCACTGCTATGGAGGGAAGGACAGAAGAGAGAGGGAGACTTGCAAGTCTCATTTCCCCAGGCATTTTTCTCCTGATAGAGTGCAATCATGTGTTCCATTCCTAGGAGATCCCTGGTCCCTCCCAATGGACAGGGGACCACCTGGGCAGATGGCTGCCCCGCGGCGCAAGCATAACACTTGCTATGACTGAGACTCTGGATGGTATATTTTGCCCATTCTACCCAGACATTAGGGTCACCATACCCAGTTTTTACCTGGAGCATCTGTCAGAGATCTTTTATTTCCTTAACAGTTACAATGGAGTTATTGAGATGACTTCTCTCCCTATCTACAGGGTCTTTCTTCTCCAATGTAATGTTAGTCACGTTGGGTTGTGGTTTCTTTACTGCTACCCTAAATCTTGCCACTAGGTCCTTCCCTGTCACATCTGCTCCCAAACCATAAGTGTGGCCGACAAATTGTCAGCCTTTCTAATCATTATCCTTAATGGATTACACTGCAGGGGCTGCAATTTGGCTGAACAGTCCCTTTAAATATGCTGACTTGATTTTTCAAAGCTCCAATAGAGTTGGATGAACTTGGTGAGTAAATCCATCCGTTATAGGTGGTGGTCCACCACATTACTCCATCCGGGACATGGTGGTCCCCTAGATACCTGTTCCAGATCTCAGGGCAGACGTATTTATTCTCATTAGTTAGCTGTCACTGAGCCTCCAGGTCTCCTCAGCCTAACACCTGACAAGTGTCAAACTGAACATTCTGGGGTACCTCGGTCTTGGTTACATTCACCGATGATTTCACAGGGTATCTTGATCATCCTCCTCCCACCTGTGCCCCCGATTTCTCTGAGACTGGTCATCACCACCACTGATACCACGATTTGGCCCCTTTTTAACATGTTACCAGGGGCTGGGGTTAGGAGACAGACAAGGGCATTTTTCTTACAAAGATTCATAGGGGACCATCAGTGGTTTGAACGTGCCAGTCCCCACAGTCTGAGGGTGGGTCAGTTGGCTGTTTAACTCGTGTATAACGAGTCCATCCTTTTCCAGTGGTTCAAACAGCAGTCTCTGTGATCGGCAGAACTTGTAAGAGTCCACTCCACTCAGGTTGGAGCTTGGCTTCTCTCCAAGTCTGGATCAATACTGAGTCTTTGGATTGAAACCTGTGAACAACAGACTCTAGTGGTGAGGTTTGAGCCAATAGGCCGTGGTTCCTGAGGAGGGATAAAGAGGAAGACAGCCAGGTGGGGTACACAAAGAGCATTTCATATGGTGAGATTCCCACACCTTTCCATGCAGCCCTTCTGATTCTCAGCAGCTCTAAGGGCAAGTATTTAGTAGCTTTTAACATGGTAGCACAGTTTCTAACACTAGTTTAGATAATTGTTACTTTAGGATCTGATTCATTCTTTCTACTTTCTCAGAACGGGTACGGAATTTGCAAGATATGCCTAATTCTGTCATTAAATTCTGTAAAACTCCAGAAGTGACTTTCCCAGTCAGAATCTTGGTTCTCAACAATCCCATATCTGGGAATTATCTGTTCCAAAATGATTTTAGCCACTACTGTGGCTTTAGTGGAGTTGAAAGGAAAAGCTTCTACCCAACCTGTTAGGTGGTCCGCCGTGACTCTTCCCACCATGGGGAACTGGGTGAAGTCAACCTGAACACTTTGGAATGGTCTTAGCCCTGGGTTTCACCTACCCAGGGGTTGGTTCCAGAGGGCTTTCTTAAGAACCTTCTTACAAATCACACACCTGTCACAGACTTGTTTGACTACTGTAAAAATTTCTATACACCCATACTTTCGCAATACGGCATCACATATCATCCGAACGCCCCTATGACTTCCTGGATGTAAGATGGCTACAATTTCCCTCATCACTTGTTTATTCAACATCTCTCTTCCATCAGGGACTATCCACCTTCCTTCAGACTCCTTTGCTCCCAACCCTTTAAAGAACCTCCTTTTCATTGAACGCCCTTCTTTCTGGAGAAAAGGGTATCTCAAGTGTGAAATGATTTGCTGTGACTTCTGGCTGCAAGATTGCTTCTCGGGCCCTTTCACCTGCTGGTAGATTCCTTAGGGCAATGACCAGGTTCCCCTTCTGATCTCCTTTCACACGAATCACTGCAATTTCCACAGGTAGCATTATTTTCCAGGATCTATCTAATGAGCTGCTCATTGGCCAATCCCTTCCCCTTACTGTTAACCAGTCCATGTCCCTCCCATTTCTTTTATTTCATTAATCCTCCCATCAACAATCATTGCACCTCTTCCCCTGCACCATTCTTGAGGATCCATCTATAAGAAAACAATTCCTCTTTGCCAACGAGTACATCCTCTAAATAAGTTCTCACTTTAGTTTGGTATTCTATCAGCTCCAGGCAGTTACGCTCTATGTCTGACTTATTCCTTTCACCCTTCCACAGGAAGGTAGGTGGATTCAAACACGATTCCTCAGGTAACGACAAATCGCCATCAATCTGCACACCAATCCCCACCTGATTCATATTCTGGCCAGAATACATGCTGCCCTGAAATAAGTTCCTTTGTCCAAACAAAAAACACAATAATGAATCCTTTTTCCTTCATCTTTTCCCCAGTCACCGGATTTTCCTCCCATCTCCGCATCCTTCCCAAGGGCTACCAGAGGAGCGTTTCCCAGGG
Organism: Centrocercus urophasianus; assembly: GCF_019232065.1. Taxonomy (NCBI): domain Eukaryota; kingdom Metazoa; phylum Chordata; class Aves; order Galliformes; family Phasianidae; genus Centrocercus; species Centrocercus urophasianus. The sequence goes on along the minus strand of NW_024885122.1, from coordinate 793,757 downwards.
CTTTTCTTCCTCTCTCCGAGGCCCAGCATTATCACTCCCCATAACTCCCCAGACTTCTCTTTCAGTTCAAGTCTAAATCTTCACCCTTCTCTGGCCGTGTCCCTTGCAGGGTAACGGAATCACAGATCCAGGCTCCTCGCTGTCTCTCAAGAGCCTCCCCAGCCCGCAGTGACACCTCACGGCCCTTACCTCGCTCCGTGACCAGAAGGACGCAGCAGCTCCAGTCCTACCGCCCACCACAAGCTCTGCTTCCTCGCAGCCCGTCCCACTTCTGACCTATCACACATCCCGCCCCTGATTATCGCTCCCGTTCCCTGTGCTCCCGTTTAGCTCTTCCCTGTTAGCTGTGCTGGGATCAGCTCTCACACTTAGCCCTCCCTCTGCCTGCCGTTCGTCGCACAGATCCGATCCGCTCTAACGCATTTCCCGATGCTACTGAAGAACGCAGTTCTTTAAGCTCGGTCCCGAGCCGCAACGTGTCGGTACGACGATCCCTCAGGCACTCGGTCGCACAAGCTTCGTTCTTGTGCCGTTACGCAAAACCAACATTCCCTCTCCCACAGCTCCCGTCCGGCACCGGCTCGGGATCCCCGCAGCGCCCGCGAAGCGCCCCGCCCGGCCCGGCGCAGGGCTCGCCGTAGTTTCCGAGCGCCGTAGGGAGCGGCGGCGGCGGCGCGGGGCGTTCTGGGAAGCGTAGTCCGCCCGGCCGGGCCCCGCATTGCCGCCCCGTTCTACGGCGCCGCCCGCGAACTACAGCCGGCGGCGGGCCGGCGTCTGCCCGCGAGGATGGCGGCTCCCTTGGTGCTGGTGGTCCTGGCGGCCGTGACGGTGCGGGCCGCGCTGTATCGCTCCAGCTTCGCCGCCTTCATCGCCGAGCGGGTCGAGGTGGCGTCGCCGTTGAACGCCTGGAAGCGAGGTGAGGCTCCGCGCCGGTCTCCGCGGGCGGCTGGACGGGCCGAGGCCGGCAGGCGGGCGGGCGGCTGCCGGGACGCGGAGCCCGGAGCGGGGCTGGGGCGGCCCTGCGTGGGCAGGGAGGAGATGGGAGAGCGTCAGCAGCTGTGACCGAGTCGCCTCCGTTGCGCTGTGACCGTGCGGGCGCCGCGCCGTGAACCAGGCCGTTCCGGCATTGCTGCTCGCTGTTCCGCTCTCTGTGTTCACTTGTGGCCTCACCTTGTTACCAACTCCGGATCCGAACCCTGTCTGAAGACCGAGCAGCGACGTAACCAAGGCTTTTCTGTGACATGCATCATCAAGGCATCTGAGCCCAGAGCCAAGCATAAAGACTGCCCATGGGAGATAATATCCAGGTACCATGCAGGTGAAATTACCCGCAGGTTTGGGGCAGCATACAGTGGCACAGCGTAATAAAGGCCAAAAAGCATGAATGCATTTGATGATCTTTAAAGCACTTCATAGGTTCAAAACACAGCTCCCCAGACTGCCCTTACAGCAACGGATTCCTTCTAAATCCCACCTTAGATCATCAGACTGTGCCTCCAGCTGGGAAGGAGCCCTGTCTTAGGGGCCTGAGCTGGAGGGCAGAAATGGAATCTGCTTCTTGAGCATATCCAAAAATCTTGAGCTGATCCAAAAGCCTCTTGTTGCTCCCTGTAATCTGTTCATTTCTCCATCTCGTTTTATTCGTTTGAGGCCTCTACACATAATGAGGTAGCGTAGTTCAAATTGCACTGTAAGCCTCTCAGGGATCTAGTTATCAGCGTACCCTGGGGATCCACTCCTGAGGGTGCAGGTGCCCATCAAAATTGAATGCCTCTCAAGAACCATCTTTTAAAAACAGGCTATCCACTGTGTGACAAGCAGGTGGGGCAGAGGGCTGCCTGGCTGAACGGGCAAGAAGAGAAAGTACACAACCTCTGGAAGAAAGTTTGGCTTCACAGGGAGAGTGTAGAGCTGCAGTTCACATCTACAGAGAGAAAATGAGGAAAAACAAAGCTCAATTTGAGTTGATGTTGGCCAGTGTGGTGTCAGACAAGAGGAAAGGCTCTTTTATGTGTGTCAGCAGCAAGACGAGATCTAAGAAAGCACTGGACTGATACTTGATGAAGATGGTCACTTAATAAGTAGGCATGAGGAAAAGGTGGGGGCATTTAATGCTGTGGAAACAGTGACTTTCCATCTGTGATGACTAAAAGGATGCACTTGTATCAGCAGAATGTTCGGAAGTCTTTGGGGCCTGTCAGGAGTGAGCCCAGAGTGCTGAGGGGTGTTACTGTGGGACTCCTCCCAGCAATTTACCAAAGGTACTGGGAATGTGGGGACTGTGGTCAAAGACAGCCAGCATCACACCCACCCACCAGAAGGACACAAGGAAAGAGCCAGGGTCCTCCAGACCTGTCAGTCCAGGGAGAAGTGATGGAGAAGACTGCCCTGGGGGCTACTGAAGGCACTTAAAGAACAAAGCTGGTATCAGGCACAGTCTGCAGGTGCTCATGAAGGGGAAGTCCTGCCTTGTATTTTGGTGACCTCATATACCATGAGAAGGTCACCTGCTTGGTGGATGAAGGGGAGGCAGTGGAGGCAGTTTCTCTGGATTTCAGTGAGGCCTTTGTTGCTGTCCCTCATGGCATCCTTTGACAGATTGTTCAGCTGTGTGACAAATGGCTCCATGCTGCACTGGGTGATGAACTGGCTCAGTGGTAAAGCTTTGAGGGCTGTTGGCAATGGGGCTGCACCTGCCTGTGGCCTGTGGTCACTAGCACTGTCCTCTGGGCTCAGCTTTAGGGTCAGTCTTATTCAAACAGTTCTGTCGGTGACCTGGGTGTGGAGTGCATCCTCAGCATGGCTGCTGATGGCACTGAACTGGGAGGTTGCTGGCTCCCTGGAAGGACGAGAGGCCTTGTAGGGGATGTGGACAGGTGGGAGCATCGGGCCGTCACCAGCAGCATGACGTTTGACAAAGGGAAATGCTGTGTTGTGCAGTGGGGACAGAGCAGTGAGGACACAGGCACGGCCTGGGAGCCAGTGGCTGGAGCAGCTCAGCAGGAAGGGGCTGGGGGCGCTGGTGGCAGCACGCACAGCAGGAGCCAGCAGTGTGCCCTGGTCTCTATTTCCCAGTCAGCAAGCTAAGTTCAACTGCATCTTGGGAACCAGGTCCTTAGTGTGCCTAGTGGCTGTTCAGGTGGACAGACATTTTCTTAATGAGAGCTCCCCTTCTTCCCTTTTCAGCTCCTGTCACTGCGTGTGTGGCGTCACACAATGTGTGATATCCCTTCAGTTGAGGTCAGTGCCCCAGCAATGTCCCCTCCCCACCTTTTGCCCACCCCCGGCCTGCTAGCTTTCAGAGCTGTGGAGTTGATGCTGTGCCAGTGCTGCTCAACAAGAGCAAAATGCCAGTGCTGTATCAGCACTGCTCTAGTGGCAAGTGCAGAGCACAGTGGTGCATGGCTGCTGGGAGCATCAAACCCCTCCCTGCCTGGCCCAGCACAAGGGATCAGGCTGTTGGACTCGATGATAACTGTGGGTCTCTTCCACCTGAACTCTTCTGCTCTTCCAAGTTTTCAGTCAGAATTATTTCTCCAGTGTAGATACCACATGTCACATAATAGGTGACTTAAAATCAGTAAATACATGTGATTTATAAATACAGATAACTGCAAAACATTTCATCTCTTAACATCTTGCGTTGTCTGAAACAAATGGCAGGACTGCAGAGCAGAAGTTAGAAGGCAATCAATTCTAGCTGATGGTTGCTTGTGTGAGATTCTGTGCCTCCCGTTCAGATGGTGGTTCGGTGTGAGATTTTTATGAGCATAGGTGTTTTGAGAACTATAGTTTTTTTTCTCTTCCAGCACTGCAGGATTCTAATGCAGATTTCTTTTATGTTTCAGTGGTCGAAGGATTAGCTCTGCTGGATTTAGGGGTCTCACCGTATTCTGGAGCTATTTTTCATGAGGTTGGTATGCATGCTTTATTTTAAACATGATATTCCAGCAGCACATTTCTTAGTCTTATTGCATGTGGATTGGCAAAAGATGATGGACTTATCTTGTCCCAAAGATTTCAGAAAATGTGGAGTTGTGTCTGCAAGAGTTCCACACAGTGAGGAAATGTAGCTCACAGTTCTCAGAACAACTGTTGAGAGCAAATGATAGACACTGTGGTACTTGTGGTGGGTAAGGAGAGTCCAGAATAGGAGAAAACTCTAAGAAATAAAATGCTTTGTTCCTGTGAGTAGAGGCAGGAGCAGGGAGATACAGAGCTGCTGGCAGTTGGAATGTAATTCTGCTGCATAGCAGCATCTTGGGTTTGAGCGCAGTCATGCATTGCTTATTCCTCATTTTGGAAAGCAAGTTGTTCCTCCAAAGGCTTTTGTCCCTTGAATGGCATTACTGGTATGAAAAAACACTTACACGTGGTGTCACCTGCGTGTGTCTCACGCTTTGGGTGTCTCTGAAAATTTGTTTCTTTTCAGTAAATTTTTTCTGAAACAATTTTCTCCCAGACCATGAAGTATTTATGGATGCTTAGTTATACCATCACATTATGTTAAAAGTATTTTAAAAGAATTCTATTTTCTCACTGTGAAGACCAAATTTTACACCATGTGAACGTAATACCTCCAGATTAAGCTTTTCTGTCAAAGGAATAATTCAGAAACCTGCTCCTCTACTTGCCCTGGAACTACGGGGGTATGAGAATAACAGAACCACTGCTTTGTTTTCACATGCTTTCTTTTTACTCCATAAATAGCTTGCCTAACCAACAGGCTGAGCAGGGTGACCAGCTGTGTAGGAAAAGCTTTCAAAAGACACGGAAACAACCTGAAAAAAAGAGATTCTCTAGAAAAAAAGAAAAAAAAGATTTCCTGAAACTTTTCTTTTTTAGTTCTGTTGCAGCTCTACCACTGTGCTGTAGAATTGAAAGTTGGGAATAGAATATAATTTTCCAAGTTGGCGTGTCTTTTATAAAATGTGTTGAGAACTTTGCAAAGAAAATATTCAGTGAATTGTGGTTTGGTTATCACTTCACTCCAAAGTAACAGCCTGGGGAAGGAGGCTGAGGAAGGTCAGCTTTTGCAGCCTCTCACTGCGCTGCTTTGTTTTTCTCCTCGAATTTCGGGCTGGTTTGTCCAAATGGAGGTGAGCACTGTTTGACATGGATTTCTCTTCTGCTCTCTCTTAGACCCCACTGATAATATACCTCTTTCACTTCCTGATTGAATATGCTGAATTGGTCTTCATGGTGAGTGCCCCTGCAAAGCTGCTCTTGAAAGGTCCCATTCTGTGCAACGCTGAGCGCGACTTTCCTTTTACTCCTGCAAGCATCAGGGACCTTCAGACTCCCCGTAGTCCAAATTCCTGTTGACCTCACAGTTTGATTTTAAAGGCAGCTTTGCATGTACAAACCGAAGTTCAGGCTTTTCCCTTGCTCTGTAAATTCTTTTTTTTCTTCTTTTTTTTCTTTTTTTTCTTTTTTTTGTTTGCTTGTTAGTTCTTGGCTTGTTAAATATCCCCTCAGTGGGACAGGACGCTGACATTTGGTTTCACATTTCAAGGTTTACCTCTTACAGGTCAATCCCTGTGTTGCCACATTTCTCATTAAAACCCACTGCTGAAATCCAGGGCCATAAAGAGAACAGAGATGGCTCAGTAATCTGAATGTCCCTTGTTGTAAGCTGATCTGTGAGTCCTGTGTAATTCAGAAGGACAGAAATCACATAGCTGGCTGCACATACCACCTGGTGGAGCCTCTGTCCCCAGCTTCCCTGCTGGCAGGTCTGTAGCAGGGCTAGCAGCCATCTGGGTTGTGCTTACACCAGTTCTTCACTGCTGCTTCCTGTGAAGTGCAGGACAGCTATAGGCACTGTCGTGCTGGATTCATGGCAGGTGGATTTAGCCAGCTGGGCACTGTCCTGGTGTTGCCATGCCCTGATAACACCGATTCGTTTTCTGTTATCCCTGCAATTCCCCATTCTGTTATTCTGCAAATATTGATGTCTTTGATACATCCCATGGCTTCTGTTTTCATTGGTGGGGTGTGACACACCACAGTGTGCACAGATCAGCAAGCTAGTTGGCATTTTTAAAACTTGTTTATTCATTAATCAAGTCAGATCAGAGCCCTTTCTCAAGTTTGCAGAAGAGTCCAATATGTTTTTCTTCATTCACTTGTTTTACTTAATTTGCTTTTTTAGATAACAGATGTACTAACAGCTGTCGCCCTTTACTTGGCCGTCCAGGACTACAACAAAGTTGTGGTAAGCTGACTTGTCAGTATTGCAGGTCCTCTTCTCCAAGCAAGTACAAATATCTTGTGCCAGAGAAACTTGTCTCATAGGATGCAGCATCAACCAGTCCTTGTTACCAAGCAGATTTACTTACTTAGCAGTAAATCTGAGCACATCCCTTGGATATATAAAAAAAAAACCAACACAACATAGGGACTAAATGTGGTAAACCAGCTAAAGTACTTTAAATTCTGTTGTGTGCATATTATAGGGTGAAGCAAATTAACTTCCATAGCTATTGCACAGTATGTGAATGATGATTGCTGCAGTATTGATTCTTTAATCTGAAAGGAATTAAAACAATTTAAAAATTCCTCAGAATACAATATCCAAAGAAATGCTGATCTCTCCAGGGTTGTGATACCCAGGAGGGGTGTGAGAATGTAAAACGTGTACTGAAAATTCACCTTTGGTTGTTGCAGCAGTTTGAAGTGTGCAGAATTTAATTGCTGAACTATTGATTTGTCCAGCCTCTGTCACAATCCTCCATACATTTTGTAGCTAGAAAGTGGAATGTTTTATCCTGAACTTGCCTTCAAGATAAAACATGGCTTGTGTTTGCACTCAGCATGAGTTAATAGACAGACTGGAGAAGTGTAAAGGAAGGACCAAATTTTTGTAGGATGCTGAGGAGACATATGTTGTTGTGCAGAGAAAGATGAAAGTTCAATACCAAACATGACTTGTTCTATTATGTATTATTCTATCATATTTTTCTCTTACCTATTTTTGGGGGTGAATGATTTCTCCCAGCTTCCTCTAACTGTGTAAGCAGTGCTGTTCTCCCTGTTGTCCCAGAGGGGCAGTGGTAGAGCACTAATGTGAACAGGGAGGCTGCATTGTCCACAGCACTGTGTGATCTCCCATCCAGCTTGTTCTTTGTCCTCTGAGGTTGAAGAAATAACACAATAGAACTGCTGACATGTAAAAATCCGTGTGAGTTATTTCACTTGTTGAGAATTTATTGTCAGTGTCCTCTCCTTTTGTCTCACCACAACGTAGTTCAGTAAGCTCATATTTCGGATTTCTCCTTTGTCTCCATCAAAAGCATCAAATACAAGGTATATTGGAGAGAGAGCTTTGGGATCTCTGGAAGAGGTTTGACATAGGGATATCTACCTTCGAAATAATCAGGATGGCACAGTTCTGTGTCTTGGTTTCTCTGGGGCTTGTGTGTTGAACAGTGAGGTTACAAAGTCAACTGACGTATGTTCTGTAGTACTGGAGATCCTAACTGGTATGAAACAATTACTTTCCTCACCTGACAGTCTTTGGTCATTCTCCCTTGTTCAGTTCAAAAAGCAAAAGCTCCTGATAGAGCTGGATAAATATGCACCAGATGTGGCTGAGCTCATCCGGACGCCCATGGAAATGCACTACATCCCCCTCAAGGTAGCACTGGTGTAAGTATTGCTTCTTTCCAATTGCAGTGGGCTGCTTTGCTTCTTCTGCTCTCTGGATTTTTCTTTCTGATTCAGGACTTCCACATTTGCTGAAGATTTTTTTTCTCATAAAATCTTGCATTTCCTATTCCACATAAAATTCCCAAATACTTGATTTTAAAGCGAATGCTTTCCTGAACGTATGGTGCCAACAAGCAGATTTACTCAGTGCACTCAGCAGCATGAGGTCAGCAATTGCTGTGAAGAGTCTTGTGTCTCCATAGGCGACTTCCCATTTATTTTGTCAGTACACTGGTGTAGGCAGAGCTGATTCTATGCCAAATATCTCAGATGTCTTTTCAGTCAGGAGAGTTGGCTGCACTCAAGCAAGATGTTTTTTAATATTTCAAGTTGCATTTCCCAGAATTGTATGTATGTATGTAATGCGCAAAGACATTCCAGGTTGTCAGTTTAGTAAAGTCACGTGTTGGTGTTTCTCTGTATTTTAAATGTGTTCTGATCTCAGAAAGCTTCAATTAAAATATATAATATACAAGCAAGATATATAGCATAATATAAAAGATTTTTTTTTTTCCATGAGGATTTTGACCTAAGTAAATCATTGTCTTAAATTATTCTGTGTCAAAGAGAGTTTTCCAAAAGAAAAGTTATTTTTTCTCACATGAATGTTGTAAATTTTCCAGGGTGAGGAAGGTAGAGTTTTGCCTTTCACATTCACAAAGCGCAGGCTGCTCTGTGTTTGTCCCTCACACTGGTGCATGTTCTCATAGGAAGGCTGTCATTAAATCACACTTCTTGCTGTGGCCTTTCTGTCTGTGGGAACACGGGCAAAAGCGAGCTGGCACTCAGGGGTGGGAGCAAGGTTTATGTAAAAAGGCAATTAGGAAGTCATCAGCCTTGTCCGCTTATTAATGTGACTGATGTAGCTGTTACTAGGGGCAGCATCCCATTATCTTGCTTATTGTATTGCTAAGCCTTCCAAGCACGTTTCTGGGCTTTGAACCTAGCTAATGGAGAACACTGTGTAAACCACCCCCAGAAGCTGGCAGCCTTGAAGTGCAGCTGCGTTCTGGAAGGTGAAGGCGTTCAGGGCTCACTGTCTTTCAGTAACTGCAGTTAAAATGGGCCGGATTTCATGGCTGGCATTTCTGTGCTCTGATTATGCCGTGGGGAGCCTGCGTGATTGCTCTGCCAGGCTGGGAGTGCATGGGTGCAAACGGTTTGAGGGAAACTCCCTGGTCATGCACCAGAAGGGTTTGTGTCCGTCTTGCTTTCTTCTTCCTGCTGTTGATTTCTCAGAGCCAGTAACTGTGAAAAGCAGAAAGCTTCAGATCCAGTGGGTCTGGGTCTGGCTGGATAAATGCACAGTCTTTCCGAAAAGCAAGGAATGTTTTTGGTGGTCATTTCATAAGACAGAATTTGGCATTTTAGAAATCTTCCCATCTCCTTTTTTTCCAGCGTGCCCTCTGTGGCCATGGTGCCTCAGGCTGCACTGCAAAGATCTGGGTTTTGCTCCAGATAGAACCACCTGTTCGCCTGAGTGAGTTTGGTGATGAGAGGAACCCATAGCATGTAAATAAACAAAAAGAAATTGCAAACTGCATCTGGTTTTCGTTTGAATATCTCTTTAATTACCTCCTTTGAATGATGTAAATGTAACTTGAGCTTTGTCCCTTTTCAGCTATCTGTTAAACCCCTACACTGTGATGTCTTGTGTGGCAAAGTCCACCTGTGCCATCAGCAATACTGTCATTGCATTCTTCATTTTGGCTACAATAAGAGGTAACACAATAAACAAAAAGCCTTTCTTTATATCTTTCTGTCATGATGAGAAATAACATCAATGTAGAATTTTACAAAAATGCTTGCTACAGATATGTGAGTGGGACACATCAGGTCCTGGTGGGAGCAGTGTCTCAGTTTGACCTGAAGTCACAGGAGCCCAAGGTACTATAAGTCAAAGCTTCCCTTTGTCTCAGTGTAACTTGGAGTTTCTCCTCTAAAAACCTACCCACTTTCCTGGCTGACTTCACGTGGTTTTCTGTTTATGAAAAAATCTGTCTGTGTATAGAAGCACGTAATGCTCTGCTGCTCTTTCTTTTGTATGTGAGTATGCACCCACAGCATGTACACCATGAGTTTGTGTTTGAAAACCTGTAACTTCTACTTACAAACGTAATGTGGGATTGAAATTAGCTAACTGAGCTTTGGGGAAGCAGAAACAGTAAAACAGTAACCAAAGACTCACGGAGCTCCATATGGCAAAATGGCTCTTTCACTTTGTACCAGTGTTAAGTGAGGCTTCTGTTTGTTTTGTGAACCCTCAGTGCTGAAGTATGTTAGCATATGTGATTTGTACTGGGCATGTAAGTTTTAGGAGTACATTCGGGTCACATGAAAGGTGGGTCTGATCTCTTTTGTGGTCTCCAGAAGTGCCCAGAACCAGACATCACAGAGGAAACTGCTGGATTGTTATTAGGAGTATTTCCAAAAGAAAGATTTCCTCCATTGATTAAGTCATTGAGGCAGGAGGGGTTTCCATTTAGAAGCATTTCCAGAAGCCAATGTGTGGGATCCACTTGGTTAACCTGATTTTTAGTTCACTGATACTGTGGGACTTACAGCTGTGTCACATTCAGACCTGTAGCTGCTGTCCCCCTTGTCTCCTCCATCACTGGGAGTGTGGCAGCCTCTAGTGTTTAAGCTGGGCAAAGGGAGAATATCAGATAATGACTCATTTCTTTATATGTATGCAGAATTTAACAATAAAATACTGAGTTTAATTAAAAAATAATTTAAAAAATATTAATTGGGTGGTTTGTGTTTAGGAAGCTAGAACTGTAGAGCAGAGGCAGTTCATTGCCAGGTGATGCTTTTGCAAGGTGGAAGCAGGGAAAAGCTTACTGAGTGTTTGATGTCAGTGAGTGGGCACAGGCTGACAGTCAGCCCAACACACTGAGTCAAGGTTCTTGTCTTCCAGGCTACATTTTTACAGGTAACTTTCATAAAGTGTTCCAAGGTGGAAAGCTACAACCAGGCTACTGCACTGGGTGCTTGTATTCTTTGTTGTGCACCTTTTGGACTTGGTTTCTGGCGTTGGCAGTTGGGCAGTGAGCACATTCAGCAGTTAGCTCCACCTGTCACACCTCACAGAAACCTTCCTTGGTAAAGACACTGCTGGTTTTAAGACCACGTGGGAGACCTGTGCCAGTTCTTTCTGTGTCTCTCTGTGTTCTGGTATCTGTAAAGTAGGACCGACGTCCCTTCATTCCTTCAGCTGCAGATTTTCACTGCACTCTTTCACAGAGCTTTGCTGAGGTCCCTGACACATTCTGATGATGAGTGGCACACACCAAAGAGCTGTTTCTTGCGAATATGACTTAAGTGAATGCATTCCCACAGATAAACAGAGCCATTGTGACCTAAATGTAGACTTATATATAGACTGAATTACATGAATCTCTTTGTGTGTGTGAATTGTAGGAGATAGAAACCAGTGAGTGGTTCTTACTCATACACATCATTGTCTGTTCAAAATGTAGATAAAAGCCCACTCTCCAGCACACATTCTGCTAGCCTTCATGAGGTGTTCTGATACTTATAAGCCATTGCAGAGGGTTATGAATTTCTTCCCATTTGGATTTCCTATCTGCGAATTTGTTTATGTTAAATATCCCTTACAAATAAACTCTTTTTTTTTCTTTTTTTTTTTTTTTTTGTAGGTAGTGCCTTCCTCAGTGCTGTGTTCTTGGCCCTAGCAACATACCAGTCACTCTACCCCATCACGTTGTTTGCTCCAGCACTGCTTTACCTTCTACAGGTAGATGATTGCTAACTGTTGATCTCTGTTGTCTTACTGTAGGTGTGCAGCTGCAGTTCTTTGTGTTGGGAGGAGAGCCTTAGAAAAAGTAACTCTCTCCTCACACCACTGAGAGTTTAAGTTTAAAGCCTTCATGGAGATGCCTGTGTGTAGAGAAAAGGAAGTGGAAGCAGTCTACAGATTGCCTTTGGCTTGCCTGAAATGTGTGCTACTCTTTGTGTCACTCTTCGTGACAACAAGGATTTTAGGCCTGGAGAATTTCCTTTGACATGGCTCGCTGCATTTGAATGAAGAGTTGTGTGTTCAAAAAACTCAGAAATTTTTCGTTTAAGTCAGAAGATGTGCTTGTGCAAGCAGCTGGTTGTCCTGGTGCGTTCTTCCTCCCCATTATCAGGGCTGAGGGTGAGCTCTTGCAGGGCTGACCTTGGTCACTTACGGGTGCACAGCAGCTCAACAGATGCTGCTCCAGGCACAGCCACTCCAGCAGGAGACTGGTGGGCACACCTGTAGGCATGGGCAGGGTTTAAAGCTGAGGCAGCTGTTAGCCAGCCAGTGGATCCATCTAACCGTGCCTGCATGCTTCCCCCGACCTCTCTCTTAGCTCTTCTGGTGATGTTGTAAACAGTGAGTTAACAGAGAGTCAGAATTGATGAGCACTGATAATTTGCCGGTCTGATCCTGATGTGGGGTTAAGGAGAGGCTGTAACTACTAGCAGAAGACTCTTATCTCACATTCACAGATCACTTGGTGATCATTTTGATGATTTTTACCATCTGGAAGTCCTGCTGTTAAGTCTTGGTACTTCATTTAAGTCTTGGTACTTCATTTAAGTCTTGGTACTTCATTTTTTTTAGCTAATCTTTATGAGTTCATCACAACCTGTTCTGAAGTCTCTGAGCTTCAGAAAGGGATGGAGACTCAGTTCTTGTCCATTCTCTTTTCCTGACAATCTCTTACTTTTTTCAGGAGTTTGTCTTTTGCTACTCTTTGCAAGACTACAATTTCAGCAGAGCCAACGTTGTTTTTCAGTTAATTTTCAGGAGCATTTATTTTATATGTTGCTACCATTTTTTTCCAAATTCAGTGTGAGCTGTGTTTCCTGTTGGCAATAGAAAAGTACAAGTGTTGTGTCTGCAAGCAGCAACGAGTGCTTTGGTGTTTAAATGAGTGATTTGTGACTGACTTTAAAGCAGAGCAGGCTTGTGTGTGTTCTTTTATCTATATTTGTAAATGATCTTTTGTGAATTCTTTGTACAGAGTTAAATAGCTTTTCTCCAGCACTTTCCAATCTGTCCTGCCAAAAATCCTTGGTAAATTTGCTCAGATTGTTCCAGCAAATTGTGTTAAATGCACTCTAACTGAGGAAACAGAGCGTGCTTTCCCCAGAGCCTGTGCCAGTTAGAGTTGGCCAGCACATCCTGCCAGTGCAAACCCCAGTGCCAAATGGAAAAGCGACATCAGTGCCTTGGAGGTGGAGAAAGCTGAGCAGTTCCCAAGGCATCGCCCCTGTGTATACACTTGTCTTTACAAATGCAGCTGGGATTTCAGATCTTTTGGAGTGAGGTGCCTGTATGTGTGACAAGGGCTTGTTGCTGACCTTTCAGGGTATGTGGCAGTGGAAGGGCTGTAACAGTTGTCTTCAAGGAACAACCTTGTACAGCAGCTCTGTTGTGCTGAGGAACCCATCAGCTCTCCTCTTTCCCTAATTTCAGCAGAACATGAGCACAGTCCATGTGGTAGGAGCTGCCATCACAGGACAGTTGGTCATGGAGCATGCCTCTTGGTCACCTCAGTCAATGGAGGTTCATGGAGGAGAAAGCTGGCAGTGGAACCATATCGTAGGCACACAAAAGCAGAAACTAAGCAGAAACTGCCAGGCTGGACACTTCAATTTCAAGCACAGTTCTGGAAATAGAACTTAACTGGAGAGCACACTGTGCTTAAAGCTGCTCGTCTCAGTGCAGCAGTGCCGGTGTTTGGTGCTTTCTTCCGTCAGTTTCAAATGATGTTCTGAACTCTTGGGCTTTCTTGGGGCTTTCCAACTGATGAGGAATATTTGCCTCCTTGTGTTTTGTTTTCAGCGTCAGTTCATACCAATAAAACCAAAAAGTAAAAGCTTCTGGCTCTTCACCATGCAGTATACAGCCTTGTACCTGTGCAGCCTGGTGGTGATCATCTGCCTCTCCTTCTTCCTCCTCAACTCGTGGGATTTTATCCCGTCTGTTTACGGGTTTATGTAAGTATAAGAACTCTTACCAGATTTATTTTGCTCCATATGCATCACACTCATGTCTTGCTCCCTGCCCTAAGGAATATGTGATCTGTGATTTTACTGGCAACACACGAAAAGTATGTGTGGAGAAGGCCTGCCATTAGCCTGATCCTGTTAATTAAGCAACAGCAAGATTAAGGAAGACAGGAGATGTTTTCCACTGATTAGATCGGAAATGGATTTGATTATTGAGCTGCTGTAGTTGTGGAGTTTCCAACTCTGGAGTAATGTCTGCTCAGGAGTGGTTTAAATCCTGCTGGGGCATAGGAAAGGGTTAATCCCTTTCGTCTCCAGATTTTCACCTCTTTGACTTCTTTTCCACAGCATTAAAATATAGGCCCTCCTTTCAATAGCACCCAACACTGAATTAATGTTACAGAAGCAGTTACATGGAGAACAGCCAATTAAAAATTATGTTTCTTTTTCAATTTCAGCCTTTCTGTTCCAGATCTGACGCCCAATATTGGCCTTTTCTGGTACTTCTTTGCAGAGATGTTTGAACACTTCAGTCTTTTCTTTGTATGTGTGTTTCAAATCAATGTGTTCTTCTACACCATTCCCCTGGCAGTAAAGCTAAAGTAAGTATGTTTCTTCATTAGCTTTCTAATTCTCACAGTCATGCAGTGGTTATAAGGCTGACATCGCAGTCTGAATCTATGAGCATGAAAAGGGCTTTTTTTAATGGAGCCTAGCTTCCTCATTTCCCAAAGTTTTACTCTTCCCCTCTATTATGTTGTGATGGAATGGAAGGGGAAATACCTCTTGTTCAGCCACGTATCACAGGAGTGGTTGTGCTCATTAAACTCCATCTAGAACACTGCCTCTAGTTTTCAGCTTCTCAGTAGAGAAGTTGACAACAGGAAGTTGACAAGCTTGAGCAAGTCCAGTGAAGGACCACAAAGGTGGTCAGTGGGCTGGAGGGTAGAGAGGAACTGAGGGACAGAGCTGTAGTCTGCAGAATGAAGGTCTTAGGGAATGTCTGATAACAGCCTTTCAATGCCTAAGAGGAGGTTTCTGAGAAAATAGAGTCTTTTGCAAAGGTGTACAGCAGAAGACAATGGTTGTAAGTTGAAAGAAAGGAGATTATAACTGGATATAAGGAGAACAGTTTATCACTTTGGCAGCAGTCACAGATTGGAGTAGGGCACTGTGGTTTGGAAACCCTCCTTGGAGGTTTTCTAGGTCTCACTGAACAAAAGCCCCAAGCAGTCTGGCCTGAATTCAGCATTGACTTTGCTCTGAGGAGCAGGTTGGACTGAAAAACACACAAAGTCCCCTTCTCACCAAGGCTATGGCTGAGAAACGTACTACTGGTGTACAGCCTTGGAAAGCCTCGTTGCTGTCTTAGTAATATGCACTTAGATTTGGAGATGGAAATACCATTTTCCTAAACCATGTCAGGTGTCTGTGGGGACAGCAATCACTCCTGCCCCTGCTGGAACCCCATCCTGCTGCTTATGTGTGTGGACAGCTAAAAGCAGCCTGTGGACACAGGCAGTAACACATGACTTTCTCTTGCAAATTCAGCATAAGAAAATGCCTGCATACGGCCTGAAATCAAGATGCTTGGAGTGCTGTAGGGGAACTGAGGGGAGGGGCTGCATTTTCCAACAGGCTTCTGCAGCTGAGAAAATGTGCATCCTCTTGTGCTGCTTCCCTGCAAAGCAACTCAGTCTGTCCCACCCAGCACTGAGAGGCTTGCTTGCAGAGAACAACAGGGTCTTTAGAGCCTGACCCACAGTATGTTTGTGCTCTTGCTGATCTTTATTTCCATTCCAGAGAACCTACTGCATCCTCTTAACCCTTTTGTCTTTCTGTTCCAGGGAACACCCTGTGTTCTTCATGTTTGTCCAGCTCGCAATCATTTCTATCTTCAAGTCCTATCCCACAGTGGGAGATGTTGCACTGTATATGGCTTTTCTCCCAGTCTGGAGCCACCTTTACAGGTGTAAGTTCTTTGTGTTTGATTGTTCTCCTCTGGAATGGGAAGCTGTCAGTCCAGTAACTGCCACCACTAATCCAAATCCAAACCTGTAGGCTCTTGTAGCCTCCTGTGAAGGAAACCTTGATTGCTGGTGATAAATTCTCTACCTTATGTTTGGGATTAGGGTTGGAAGAAGTCACATAAGGAATTTTCATTTGTGCGTTACCTTCTCCTTCTCTCAAAGTTGTTCTGAATTAAGATATTTTTGTAAGAACCTCTTACAGTGCTGTAGGAAGGATGTGACTTGTGTCAAGTACATTCATGCTGCCCATTAAGGCTATGTAATTTGACTGCTGCTCCTGCAACTGATTAGTCTACAGGCCTTACATACAGTCCCACACCTTGCAGCAGTTCTTTGGTTTACATGTGCTTGTTTGCTTCAAGTGAAAGCAACTGAATTACGTCAGTTGAATTTGTCTTTTTTTTTTTTTTTTTAATTCTCACCTCTTTGTTTCTGTAAGTCACCAGAGAGCTACCTGATGATTTTCAAGCTCTGACTGTAGAACCTGCTACAAGCCTGCCAAGTGTAGTTCTTCTGCAAGCACTTTATAAATGTGTTTTCCTGGTGTTACTTGCCAAAGTCAGCTTAAACAAACAGCTTTCACCAGCGCCGTCAGTCTGCCCTGAGCTTTTACTGCAGCCTCCTCTAAACAGAGTTGGGTTGGTGTAAGGCAGCCAGTCTGGCTGGTAGCAGGAGACATAATCACGAGTAAAGAGAGTTTGGGTATGTTGGGTTTGACGCTCATCTTCTGTAGCATCAGTAGTAGGGAGTGAGTGGGGCATTGTCTGACTTGGAGACCATCCGCCCTATTGGTTTCAGACTAGTGAAAGCTAAGGCCAAAGCAGCTGCAATAAATTAGGGCAGGAAGCCTCAGGTTAGCCCTGAGCGTGCTGCAGCCATATGAGGTGGCATACTTCTGGAAATCCTAATTCAGCTTCAGTGAGCTGCGTGTTCCAAGCACACAGAAGGAGGGGAGTGTGAGCGTGAGAGGGACAGTCACCTGTTACCTGCTCCCATCCCACAGTGAGTGAACAGAACTGTGGAGCAAGAAGCTTGAAAAGATAGACGTGGAGGTGTGGCAGTGCTCATCAAATGTCACATAGCTCCCTCCAGCTGCAGAATGATTGGGATTCTTTTTGTTAACTTCAGGGACGTTGGCTGAGCTACAGCCAGGCACAGCAAGACGACTGCCAGGATAAAGTATGCAGAAAACAAAATCTCTTCTGGCTTAGTAGTTCCGAGCTCTTTTCGACAAAGTTGTGCTTGCTTGTTGGCCATTTGATACGTACATCCTCATGCAGGCTAATGGATTCTGGCTGCACTTCCACCTCCTAAAGGATTCTCAGACCTATATGAATGTTTTCCTTGATGGTGCTTTAATTTCCTTACCATCTCCTCAGGCAGTATGTCTTTTTCCTTTGGTCCGTGGGTTCGCTTTTTGTCCAGATAGTCAGCTTGATGGGGCTAGGGATTGGCATGCTCTGTTTTCTGAATCTTGATGCTGATGGAAAGACCCTTCTCCAAACTACTAAATGCTGTCTGTAGGGTAGACACGAAGAACACAGAAGTCCTCAGTGGAAGAGTTGATCTTTGGAAGTGCAGAACCTAGAAGGAAGGAGCTACAAACGAAGGGGCCACAGTCAAGCAAGGGCAGAATTGTTTATTTTAAAGAGAATGTCTTATAAAAGCTTCCCAGGGAGTTGTCCAAACTGTAAAAGTTTGGTTGTTGCAGAGAAGTGTGAGTTGCCAAGTGCCTCTCCCCACCGCAGAGAGCCGAGATGCCCGTGCTTGTTGCATGAGCAGGGCAGTTCAGTAATGCATAATGCTAACTGCTTTTTTTTTTTTTTCTTTTGCAGTCCTTCGGAACATCTTCATCCTGTCATGTATGCTCATCGCCTGCTCCCTCCTGTTCCCTGTTTTGTGGCATCTCTGGATTTTTGCAGGAAGTGCCAATTCCAATTTTTATTACGCCATCACGTTGACTTTCAACATAGGGCAGGTTAGTAGAGTGAAGGAAACCAGTGAGTAATTCTGCAGGATGTGCCTGCTCTTTGCACCCCTTATCATCCTGCATAGCAGCTTCCCACTTCTCTGTTCTGGCTGAAATCTGCCTCACCTCACTTTCTGGCACACTAACAGGAGAGAATTCATGTGGTATTTAAACTACAGCTTAATACACCACAAGTTACACAATGCAATGCTTGATAGCAAAGGAAAAGCATTTCAGTATGGCAGGGTAAATAGCACTTGTGATAAAGAGAGTAGAGAAGGGAAAATGGAAAATAGTATAGGGCACCAGCAGTGGAACCCCACAGCAGACAAGTGAGAACTGCTCTAACACTGGGCATGGCACCAGATTTTCACCTCATTGAAATGCAGGGCTTTGGGCTTGTGCAGGCCTTGCTCTCCCTCCTTCTCTCAGGGCTGTTCCCTTCTACTTGTGTGACTTCCACTGGCCTCAGGAGAAACAGAGCTTAGCAATCCTGGAGGATGAGGTCTGATATACCCAGCTGCTATGACCTTTTTTAAGTCCTTCCTCTTCTCTGCTACTTGATATGGGCTGCAGATACTCCCCACGTCCTGGAACAATTTTATGTTCATTTCATTTTAAAGTTGATTTTTTATGTACCTCAGCCATTCACATTTGTCTGTGTCTCCTACGTCTTCTAAAACTAAAGGAGCAGTTTTGCCAGAGACTGGATATCCCCAACCCCTTGTTAAATGGGAATGAACACTGTGCTGTAAAACTCTGTTCTGTAAAAGCAAGAAGAGGGAGTAGAGTGAGAAGAGAGATCATAGAATCATAGAAAGGCCTGGGCTGAAAAGGACCACGATGATCATCTAGTTTCAACTTCACTGCCATGGGCAGGATTGCCAGCGATTAGACCAGGCTGCCCAGAGCCACATCCAACGTGGAAGGGGGAGATGGAGATGCTAATAAGAAGGGCTCTTAGGAAACTGTAGTGATTCAGTAGCTCTCTAACCATGTCTTGCTGAGGAGTGAAAGGAATGGTAAAACTTCCATGTGATTTGACCGAAAAGGATTGTATTTCCTACCTGAGAAAATCATAGCAGATCCTGCAAGGACTTGTGCTTTGTGCCAATGCAGACAGTGAAAAAGTCTCTCTCTTGATTTCCTTGTGAGAAAGAACTAGCCTTCATCCCTGCCAATCCCAGTTCCTTCTTTTCCCATTAAGACATCTGCAGAAATATTTATTTGAAAACAAAATCAACTAGTAATAGTATTAGTATAAATGGAGCATCTCATGTAGTCAGTAAAGCAGAACAAGCAGACAAAATAAGCTCTGCTGTTCACCCTTTTCTGTGAGCACCACTGCCTTTCTCTGTTCTCCTTCCAACTTTCTTCTCTGAGCCCAGCAGTGTGCAGCCCTTTTCTCTCTCCCTTGGATTTCACTCCATCCTCCATATCCTCCCTTTCTGCCACTGAACCTTAAAGACGGGCAGCTGCCTTTAACAGTAGCTCGAGCAGGCTGGCTGTGCCCTCCTCCATCCTCTTAGCACTGCAGCATACTTAGATGAAGCTGTCTCCCCAGTGTGAGTTCCCCAGGTGTGTCACCACAAAGCAAGTTGCTAATGGCAGCTGGACGTTAGGACGGAAATTGGTTTGGCACTGAAAAGGTTTCCCTCTCTGGTTATGTGATGCTGTTTTCAGATGGAGAGGAAGGGTTGCACTGTAGGAGGCTGAATGACAAGTGGCATTACTGATGCATCAGGTCAATTAGAATGATAAAATCCTAAAGATTGGAAAAGAGCTCTAAGATAATCTAGCCCAGTGTCAACCCATCCCTGCCGTGCCACTAAGCCATGTCCCGCAGTGCCGCATACCCTTCTCTAGTGAACCTCCTGGGACAGCAACTCTGCCACCTCCCTCGGCAGTCAGTTCCAATGTCTGATCACTCTTTCTGAATAAATTCTTCCAAATACCCAACCTGACCCTCCCCTAGTGCAACTAAGCCCACTACTTCTCATCCCATCACAAGTCACCTTGTGACTTTCACAGATAACCTCACCTACAGAGACAATAGTTCCACAAACTGTCCAAAATGTATGACGAAAGCAGAGGCCGACTCTCCTTACTACAGCGTCTCCCCTGAGCCTCTTCTCCAGGCCGAACGATCCCAGCTCCCTCAGCTGCTCCCCATAATACTTTTGCTCCAGACCTCTCACAGCTTCACTGCTCTTCTCTGGACACACTGCAGGTTTTTCTGGCAGTGAAGGGCCCAACAGTGAGCACAGCGCTTGAGGTGTGGCCCCACCAGAGCTGAGTACAGAGGGTCCATCACCTCCCACGCCTGCTGGCTCTGCTGTTTCTGACACAAGCCAGGATGCCATTGGCCTGCTTGGCCACCTGGGCACGCTGCTGGCTCATGTTCAGCCAGCTGTCCGTGAGCAGTGCAGGATTGTCTGCCTCATGGAGAGGACAGGACAGCAGGGAGGCAGAAAGTGGTGGAGCTGCTCTTAGCCACTTGACTTTTCAGCTCTTCCCTTCAGCCCTTAGTCTGGTGTAGATCATTAGACTATTAAAACTTGTTTGCTGAAGCTAACCTCTGAAGCTGTGGTATTTCTGCCACTGCCTGGAAGATTCTTACCCTTCCTGAGTAGAAATGGCAACAGAAAAACAACCACAATTTAAAAGTACTTAATTGCAGTCTGCAGCAGGAGACTTGGAGCATTTGGGTTGAGCTGCATGACAGCATTTGCATGGAAGGAGTCCTGTGGTGAGGCTTAGGGGCAGTCTGTAAAGCTGCAGCACAGATGGCCTGCTTTTGTCATACATTTTGGACCGTTTGTGGAACTATTGTCTCTGTAGGTGAGGTATCTGAAAGCACACCGGTAGTAAAATAATTAGATAAATTAAAGCCTCCCTTGGTTTTGTGCAGTCAGGCAGTGGCTAAGGAGTGTTCACAGGATCACAAAGCCTTGTGATGAACAGCCTAGGAGCTTCTTAAACCCCTTTGTCACAAGTGTGTCCTGTTGGTTGCATCCCTGATGTGTCTGATCATCTCTCTGCAGATCCTGCTCATCTCGGATTACTTCTATGCCTTCCTCCGGCGGGAGTACTACCTCACTCATGGACTCCATCTGACAAGGCAGGATGGGACAGAGGCCATGCTTGTTTTGAAGTAAGGGTTGAATCCACTGTTTGTTGGGCCATGGACTACTTTAAGGAACGTGTGAAGCTGGGTATATATGGGGTGGGTGGGGAAGGTTCCCTGGATGAGGTCTGGCTTTGGGGATGATACCTACCGAAAGAATGGGCTGCGGTTCTTCTGGGAGCACCCTCTGCAGCAGTGGACACAGTGCAGGCTGAGAGCTGCAAGAGCTGCAAGAAGAACCTTCACCGGAGAATCTCCCTTCTTCCTTCAGCTGTGCTTTTCACTGAGACCTCAGCCATCAGTTCTGGGCAGTCCAGCAGGAACTGGAGCAAGCATTTGAGCTAAAAACAGGGCTCAATCTCTGGACCAGAAACTGCTCAGACCATTAACTGTTTTCTTTATGTCACTGCTTCTTGAAAATGTTTGCTTCTCCTGGAAATTTCCCTATCACAGCTTTTACTGGTAATGCTCCTGTTTGACACGAGAACATCTGGGTGCCTGTGCCAAAGGCCTGCCTGCTGTTGCGGGTTCTGGAAAAACCGTGTGCTCAGGCACAGGGGCAGTTTTTGAAGCAAGTAGGTGAGCAAGGATGGATGAGCTGTTGGAAGGAGGAGCTGCTGCTGTGGGAGCTCTTGGCGCTCACGTCACTACTGAGAACTGGAACTAGAGGAAAGCAGGAGCAGGGGACAGTGTGCAAGTGTTCGACCCCTTTATGAGTAGATGCTCCCTTGTGAAGAGCTGCAGGGAATCACAGCAGGCTCTCAGAGGAAGAAACACTGCTGTGCAGATAGTCTCCTACTGCAGTGTGGGTAGTGGGTAGCTGCTCTATCCTGTTGAGTGGATGCTTCCTTGTGAGGAGCTGCACAGAAACGTGGCAGGGTCTCAGAAGAAGAAACGCTGCTGTGCAGGTAGTCTCCTACTGCTCCTTATTTCTGTGTGTTAACAAAGCTTGGCAATGCAGGGCTTGCACTACACTGTTGTGATAGCTTGGGGCAGCAGCACACACATGAAACAAGCAAGCTGCCTGCCTGGGCTGGGGACCAGGAGGTGTCAAGATCTCCCTACAGACCAAACTCAGAAGGTGCCTTGGACTCCACTGTTACAGAGTTGTTGGGCTCCAGGTGTTTCACAGCAGCTTAACCATACGGATAGTCACGGCAGTGTTACACTCTTGCACACGCAGTGAAGGTATCTTGTTGCTGTGTGTGGAAGGCTCTGTAACATGCTGTCCTTCAGCTCCCCTGCTGCTTTCCCTGTGTTCACACCTTTTCTCCAGAGCTTCTGCTGCTGCTGACCCCATGAATGTGACCCACCGAGGGAACCCCCAGGGCTCTGCTGGTTGCACGTGGCACTGGGCCATTAACCATAGTGTTGAAAGCCTTCTGCAGTGCTGGGGCAGGGAGCGGCCGCTGCTCCTCACTCATGCTGAGAAAAAAGCAGAAGGGCTGGTGGTTTGTCAGCATGGAAACAGGACTGCCTGGCCCAGAGCAACGGAGAGAGCGCGTTGTGCCCAGGCCCTCCCCAGGCGGTTTTATGAACAAATCTTGTGGTTTTTTTTAACAGTTAAAAATTTTG
The DNA here is from genome assembly GCF_019232065.1 of Centrocercus urophasianus. Taxonomy (NCBI): domain Eukaryota; kingdom Metazoa; phylum Chordata; class Aves; order Galliformes; family Phasianidae; genus Centrocercus; species Centrocercus urophasianus. The sequence continues at coordinate 771,337 of NW_024885122.1, read as the reverse complement.
CCTTACTGCACTGCTATTAGCGCTTTTGCCGGGGGGTGTTACTGTGAGTCCGGCTCGGCCACCCCATGCTGCAGCCCTGGGCCGCAGGTCGCGAAAGCAGGGCTGCTCCGGGCTGCCCCGTGCGGCATGGCAAAGAGCACAATAAACTGTGCAAGTTTTAGGAGTCGTTTGCCTGCTCTGTGTTGAACAAGGGGCGGAGGGAGGAGCGCAGTCTGTCACCTGGCGCTCAGGGTGTGACCTGTGCTTTGCGGGAGTCCCAGGGCTGGTTTTACTTTTGTACAGGGAGGGGACAGTGCAGGCACGTCGCCACCAGGAAAAGTAGCTCCAGGCCAAGTAGCTCCGAGCCGAGGGGCTGGGCTTAGTCAGAAAGTAACTAGCAGGCTCTGAACAGCACCAAAGGGCAAACAGGAATGCAAAATGTGGCTACTGGGAAATACGTGGAAGGCACTGGGAACACTAGAGCTGCAGATAGGTCTGCCCAGCAGATGCTCACAGTCCAGCTTGGGAAGCAGTCACTGCCCAAAGAAGTGCCCCCCCCGAGGCATCACCATGGGGTAACCAGGGGAGGTGTGGGGCTGCCAGCACCAAACTGGGCTGGCTGGTGTGTTGTGGCTATGGAGAGGACAGGCAGAGGTAATTGCAGGTGTGTCTTCCACTCACCACCCATTTTGCAGCTCCCTCCTTCCTTCCCCAAAATAGAAAATAAGTTGCTTGTCAGGAGGGAGGCAGTGCTGGCTGCAGTGACAGGAGGTGACAAGACTGAAGCTGAGAGCTGCAGGCAGCAGCTGAGCTTTGTGGCTGTGCCCAGGGGCCTGCTCTGGGGCTGGCTCCTGCTGGATCTCCCGGGAGGCAGCTCCCAAATTGGCATGCAAAAGCAGCCCTGAGCAGGGATAATGGTGTACAGGAGGGCACGCGGTGGGTGAAACGCACTGAGCATCCTTGCTCCTAAACAGAAAGGCATGCAAATGCTTGGTGGATCTTCAGTATACATTTATGGCCTTTGGCAGAAAGGAAAATTGTGGCAGCTCAATTCTGAAAGAGCCATGAAAGATTTTACTCCCTTAAGGTCTTTTTTCTTAGAATTGAAGGGAGACTCCTCATGTGAATGATCCCTCACAGCTGGCACATCTCCATGACAAGATGGGATCCTGCAGCACTGAACTCAGTAGGTGCCCACGCCATGCATACTGGTGTTACGTGGAACCCAGGCAGGAGATGGGGCCAGAGACAAGGACAGAGACAGGATGGCCTTTATGGGAGCAGGCAGAGACCAGATGCCTGGTCCTGAGCTTTAATGATGCTCCTGGTACAGGGTGCCAGGTGAGATGTTGGAGCCACCAGGTACCCCTGTCCTCCACAGCTCCCTGATGGGGCCCAGTGCCAGCCATGCCAAGCGCTGGGATGCTCAGCTGGGACTCCTGTTGACAGAGCCTGATGGGGTCATTGGGTGCAGCCCTGGGCAGCCAGGACCCATGGATCTGCAGTGGGTAAGGAAGCAAACCCTGAAATCCCCCCATGGAGTGCTGCGGGACCAGGCTCTATGCAGCAAGGCAGAAAGAAGCCACTGTGCCATCTTGCTAACATGCAGGGTGCTGCCTTGCACCTTCATCTTCCCTGTCTGATATTTGCATAAATGGAAAGTCCTTCCTCAGCACAGGCTCACCTGGTACCGGCTGTTTGGGAACATGGGTTTTGGGTCAGTAGCAGCAGGAGGCCAGCGCAGTTTCACTGCAGTCCCTCACTGTTCTGCAGCAGCGCCAGGCCATGGCAGGGACACCACAGCCCAGTGCTTCCCTCTTTCTGCAGTCATCAAGCCCAGCTCTCATGGATCACCAGTTCTCCCAGCTGCCCATTCGTTCAGTGCAGCCCAAGGCCGTGCATCCCACAGCAGGGCAGAGTGCCCTGTGCTGCCCTGCAGCTGCGCCATCCCCGCTGCGCTGTGTTGACACTTAACACAGCTATTGCAACGGTTGTGTTGCAAAGAGCAACACTGACCATGACCTGTTGGTTGATCCCAAAACAAGGAATCCTCATGCTGTTGGTGTGAATTGAGCCCACACGGTGGGCAGGGTGAAGAGGCAGTGACAGGCACCAGAGTGGTGGCAGCGGGCACCTGCCCACTCATCCCAGCTCCACGAGGCTGCAGGGCTCCACACCCAACCGTGCGTCACACTGACACGCTGGTGGAGGCACCGGGGGCTGGGGAGGGGCCAGAGCAGGTGAACATTAACCTGGGGCAGTGCCAGGTGTCCCCAGCAGCGCAGCACCCCAGGAGCACACAGGATGAGGGGACTCCGTGCCCACTACCACCTCCTGGTAGGTCTGACCCCGAGGGCGCTCGCGTGGGGCTGGAACACGTGGTTGGGCACTGCAGGGCCACCCCTACCTCTTCCCTTTGTCCCCTGCTCCCCAGGGGTATTTTCTGCCTGCTGCCACTTCGGGGAGCCTGGAGCAGCTGCTTGCTTCTGCCCTGCTGCCCTCCTGCATTCAAGCGGGGGCACGGGCTGTGCACACATCTGCAGATGGCCGAGGCTCGTCACCTGCTGCAGCCTGGCCAGAGGTGTATCTGTGTCCTGGTGCACAGGGCCAGGGAAAGATGCAGCTGAGATTGACTGCAGTGAACCCTTCCAGTGGGACTGAGCTTGGAGGCTGTGGAAGCCTCTGCTGCCTCCTCTTCCTCTTCCTCCTCCTCCTTTCCCCATCTCCTCCCTGGGCAGCCCGCACCCTTGAACTTCTGTGCCATGTTAGAACTGCCAGGCAGGGTGCCAGAGCATGCCATGGAATGGCAGTGTGTGTTGGGAGCGGGGCAGGAGGCTCAGCCAGTCTCTCATCCCTGGGGTCTGCGTGACCTTCGAGCCTCTTCACCCGGCCCCTGCCCTCTGCATGGGGTGGGAGAGCCCCATGTGGTGCAGGTTCGGGGATGCTGCCTCGTGGTGTTCCAGGGGAGTAATCACTTCCATCCACCCCCAGCCTGACCAGGATGAGGAGCAGCCCACAGAGTGCACGGAGCCAGACAGTGAGGAGCAGCCAGGCTGGGAGGGGGCTCCGGTGACACCCCCAGCCCCAGAGGAGCCATGCAGGCTGGTGCTGAGCACGCCAAGCAGCATCCTGCAGGAAAGGGAGATTGAGGAGGTGAGGGATCCTTGCATGCCGGGAACCGGTCCGGTGAAAGGCTGATGGGTGACATCACCTCTACCCCCAGAGAGCAGAGGCAGCCAGCAGGGCTGGCACTGCCAGAGAAGGGGTGCCAAGCACTTGGAGCCCCACGTGTGTTCCAGCACAGTGCATCCATTACCATCCCCCTGCATGGTTTCCTGCGGAGGGCAAAAGGGGGTCACACATGGATGGTTCATGAACTGCAGCTCCCCAAGAAGCCACAGAGGGGTGCCTTTGGGTGACAGCCCTGGAGGTGTGAGGCCCCACACCCCACCAGTGTGTCGTGGTGTAGCTCATCCTGAGCCAGCTGCCTGGTCCGCTCCGCCCTGAGCTTGTTCTCTGGCCTTCTGCAGGGGGGCTCAGGGTGGGGATTTTTGCAGAGACCTTGGGAGGATGCCAGGAGGCTGGGAGAAGGGTCAGAAGGACCTCTTGGGAACAAATGCTCAGGGTGTTGTCTGGGGAACGTGGCTGGTGTTGGGAGAATGCTCGGGGACACCTTTTGGGCACATGCTATGGGTGAAGATGCTACAGGGTAAGACTGCTATGTGGGGAGAGGATGCTAGGGGTGAGGGTGGTGGGGTTCATTCCAGCTGGGTAGGAGGTGGCTGGGAGCACTTGCAGCCTTGCCCTCGTGCTGCAGGTGGGCAGGGAGGGTTGGGGAAGCAGGGCTGGGGGACAAGCAGGGGCTGCTGCCCAGGCCAGGACTCTCCGCAAACAGCAGCGTGTGGCTGGGAGCTGCCTGCCAGCCCCTCTGAGCCTGCTCTGCCCCAGCTGGGCCCCCACCTGCCCACCCGGCTGCAGCAGCAGCCCTGGAGCCTGCTGTACTGCACTGCGCGGGATGGCTTCAGCCTGAGGACCCTGTACCGGTGCACCGGCCAGCTGAGCTCCCCAGCACTGCTGCTCATCCGTGACACCGAGGCTCAGGTACGGCTGGGAGCTGTCACCCGGTGGCACCAAAAGTGGCTTCACCTGCACCTGATGCTGTCCTTGTTGCTCACTGGATGGGAATGTGCCACGTAATCCCAGTACAGTTTGTGACCCCACAGCACCGGCATCTCTCTCCTCTCCCTTTGCCAGGCCTTTGGTGCCTTCTCCACCAGCCCCATTCATGTGAGCAGTGGCTTTTATGGCACAGGGGAGACATTCCTCTTCTCCTTCTCCCCAGAGCTAAAGGTAGGGGCTGTGGGACCAGAGGAAAGGGGGATCCTGGGGACCAGCAATGCTCCACAGCCTGCCCTGCTGGAAGGACTCGGAAGTTTGGAAGGGTCTGGGGAACAGTCCAGGGTAATGCAGCTGCACTTGTCTGTCCACAAGCAAAGCTGCTAGGCCAACTTGCCCCAGGTCCCAACCAATACGAAGATCCACCCGTGGGACTGGTGGCATCAGCAGATGGCAACTGTTCCCTAGAGGGGGGAGGACAGCCGTGAAATGGCACCCACACCTTGGGCAGGCCTCTCTGTGGACTCTGAGGCTTCAAGCCATGACCGACGGGCACAGAGCCCTTTGTGTGGGCACGACAGGGGCAGGACGGGGACAACCCCACATGGCTGCTGTCCCCACAGGTGTTCAGGTGGACGGGAAGGAACAGCTTCTTCCTGAAGGGAGACACGGACCTGCTGATGGTCGGCGGGGGCAGGTAGGGGCAGCCTCAGAGCTCATGTGGCCGAACCGGCTCAGCAGGAGGGGCCCGACTGAGCACGGCCTCTGCATGTGCCAGCGGCAAGTTTGGGCTGTGGGTGGACGGGGATCTGCACCACGGAGGGAGCTGCCCCTGCGAGACCTTCAACAACGAGAGCCTCTCAGCGCGGGGGGAGTTCTGCATCCAGGACCTGGAGGTGTGGGGCCTGGCCTGACGGGCAGCAGTGCCACAGGACGCGCCTGAAACTACGGTTCTCGGAGCCGACAGAGCTGTGCCCCGTCCTGCAGGCACCGGGAAGGGCGGTGCGGACGGAACCCTGCAGGATGCCGGCCCTGCAGCGGGGTGCTGTGGTGCATGCGGTGCCCTGCAGGGCCAGCCCTGCCTGCAGCACCTTTGGACACAGCCTGGCAGAGATGGGCACAGCCCCCAGAAGGGCATGAGTCAGGAGCCGTGTGTGTGCTGGGGGAGAAGTGAGCACCTGGGACGGCCCTGTCCCACCAGCTGCTGCCCTCAGGACAGTGGGAGAGGGGCTGGTGTGTGAAAGGCTGCTGGCCACCAATAAATGGGAAGAGCTGCGCTCTGAGCCTCGTCCTTATTGCCAAAATAACAGTGCCATGAAGCTGTATACAGAAAGCAGCAGCTTCAGGTAAAACCTGTGTTGGAAATATCCAAATACTGTATCAGGACGGTATCTCTGATAAAGCAGATTTTAGTGCAATTGCGATGGCGGGCCTCCTGCAAGCAGGAGAGCACCCAGAAAACAGTGTTCCATTTTTATTTCCTGTTGCCCGACGCTGATCTCTTTCTCCCCTCGTTCCTCATTGGCTGAGTACTTTAGGTTCACAATCTTCTCGACGCTTCACTGAACAAGCAAATACTGGACAAACATAAATCTTCGCTGTCTGAGCGTAAATCTCTAATTAATTCATTAACTTCTAACCCTTTCTCCACACTAGGTCCTTGTTTCTGGGTATCTGCTCATCCTCCCTTGCATAGAGATAAGTTTGGAAGGAGGACACTGGGGAGGATCTTGGTGCCTGTCACGTCCCAACCTTCCCACGGGGTGACACAGCCTGGCCTTGTGCAGAGGCCCTGTCCTCTTTGATGTTTGCTAAATCTGTTTTTCTTTTGCTGGGAGCTTCTTATCCTAGCAGAACAACCCTACAGTATGTTTTCTAATCCCTAACACTATACCCACATTGTTTGGAACATGTAACAACTATTGCAATTTTGCAAGAAAGAATTAACCACATAATTTGGTAATTATGTTTCTAAAACATGCTGCTAGCACAAACAGTATTTCTTCTTTTTAGATCAACTGTTTTTAAGGATGTTATGGAATACAAATGCATTATGTTCTACTTCTTCCAACCAATTGCCCTTTTTAATATCTAACGCAGAAACAACATGCCATTCCCGCTCCTGTAATTCGATGGAGCTTGGTTCCACCCGTCACCCAGACTGCACTGCTTTTCTTTACTCTGTGCTCATCGGCAATGAACCTCACCAGACTCTTTGGTCTCCCGTGGCCGAAGATATGAGTGAGGAGTTCTGAATCCCCGTGAAATAAAACAGCTCCCTGTTGCTCTGATGGGCTCAAGTCCAAGTGAAGAATTTTAGCAAAGCTACCAGCCCAGAGGTGCTGGGGCTGGGTGGCAACAACTGCTTTTTCCCAAGTTCTGCAGGATGCTCTGTGGCTCCAGCTGTGCTCGGCCTGGTCCCGCAGTGTATCCCCTTCACACAGGCCTCACACAGACCTTACAAACAGACCCAAGAAGCCCGAGGCCCCTCCTTGCCCTGCCCCAACGTCCACCCATGGCTCGGCTCACGGTACCCTCACGCTTCATGTTCTCCTGTGTGGGGAAAGCTCTGGACACCCACACTGGGAGGTCACCGCCGCCGTGACACGTGGCACCATGGGGACGTTGGGGCGTCTGCCACCAGAACCCCCAGCCAGTGCCATCAGGTTCTGCGTGCATGAAGCAGGGCTGGCCCTGGCTGGGCTTGGCCATGGAATGTCCTGCAGGGGGAGCGGCTCCGGCTGCTCTGTGTCCCCCCTCTTTGGCAGGGCTGACATCTCCCTGCCCACCTTTCCCCAGGTGTTCGGGGCAACGGCCAACTGCGACTGCTTTAAGTCTGCTGGCAGGGCGGCTGAGGGAAGCTGCGCAGTGTCACGGTATTCCAACAGAAAGTGCTGGGGAGGAGAGGGCTTCTGTGCATTTGTGAATCCAACAGCATGGAAAATGCCACCCGTTAGCTCCACCCGCACAGAATGACCAAAGTGCAGCCGCCCTTTGATCCCCGACTCACCCGCTCCAGGCTGAAGGTGACACAGATCCTGCAGGCAGCAAGGAACAGCAGCTGCGCACATGAACCAGTCCCAGAAAGGGCTGCTGGGAGGGATGGGAGTCCAAACGAAACAGGCCTTAATAATAGAGGAGCCAGAGATGGCCGTAAATGTTCTGATAGACCTTTTCAAAGGGCACATTCGCCTTCAGCAGTTCAAAGCCTTGTGCTCCTGGCTCACGGCGTGCAGCAGTGGGCAGGGACACCACACGGCACCGGCAACTGGCTGCTGTTGGACCAGCAACCTTTTCCCTGCTCCTGCCCTTTCCTTAGAGCAGAACCCTAGGCTGAGTTTCTAGTTCATCTCTCAAAAGGAAATAGAGGCAACTGCTCTACCACCAATTTCAGGACGTTCCACAGTTTGCTGACGGTGATACGATCCCCTGGAGCCTTCTCTTTGGCAGGAAGACCATCCCAGCACTCTCCTCATGGAAAGATGCTCCCACCCTCCCCAGCTGCTTGGCGGCTCTTTCCTGAGTCCAATTCTGTATTACTGAGGAGCCCACACCTGGACACTGTGGCCTCACCAGGGCCTTTTCTGCAGTGGCTTTCCAGATGGGTGCTCCCTGCATGCCCTGGTACCTCCTGCTGTTCTTCTCCGGAGGCAGGACTGTGCACTTCCCCTTGTTAAAATCCATGAGCTGCCCAACATCCACTTCCCCAGCCTGCCCAGGTCCCTCTGGATGGCTGCATGGCCTTCAGCTGCATCAGCTGCTTTGGGATCCTCAGCACTTGCTGAGGGCTCAGCTCCATCACCCAGATCATTAGTGAGGCAGTGATACAGGCCTGCACCCACCGCTGACTCCTAGCATGAACCACAGGATGGCTGTGATTGTTCCAGCTTCAAGCAGATCAGCAGGGGAACAAAGGGGCCATAGGCATCTCAGCTTCGTATTATCTGCAGATGAAGCTGCTTCGTGAACATGAAGCTCATGAGCCCAGAACAACTCTAATCTGAACTTCTTTAACGAGCTCATCTGCATCAGTGAGCACCACCGGGTCCAGCCACCAGCTGGTTTGCCTAATACCTGCACCAGGGTCACACTTCACACCTCTCCCCTCAGGGCTGGGCCTTCCTGCATTGCTCCACCAGTGGGTGCACCAGCTCTGCGCTCTGCCTGGGCTGCCCACCTGCCTTCTGCAGCCCTCCTTTGCAATGCCCTGCAGCAGCAGCCTCTGCTCTGAGCACACGATGTATCCCCAGCAGCCCCACAATGCCCTGCTTGAAGGGGGAAGGGGAAGGAGAGGTCTGAGTTCTGGAACCCAGCAGCACGGAGTTCCACCCATCAGCCCCACCTGCACACAACGACCAAATTCAAAAGGACTTTAATCCTCCTAACTCCCCCAGATCATTTCTAGGCACCTTCAGAAGTTCATTGGGTGCTTAGCCCTGCACAGTGAGACTGCTGTTTTTAACAACGTTCACACACTGCAATTCACTGCAAGAATATTAAAATCGTTGTTTATTAATTTATTTTTCAGCACAGAAAGGCTCAGATTATGTCTGAGAAAAAGAAAAGAGTCCCAACTCTACCAGATGTTAAGTTCTAAGTACAAAGTTTTTGCTTAGTTTTGAGCAGAAAGCTTTTCCCAAATATAAAGTGCACCTTTTATAACAGCATCAAAACAAACCCAAGGAACAGTGATAGAATTACATTATTCTGGAACAGTACTTGATTTCACTTAGATAATGGGGATAAATGCCTTCACTCTGTAACATTATTCCTTGAACCATAGAACAAGTACTCCAAAAGCTTCTGCAAAGGTCCCCCCAGCTTCCAGCAGTAACGTGGTACACTGCAGCTGTGAAATGCTATTAACATGAACAGCAGAGGCGGTGCTGCATCACCATTAAACGCAGGCTCACAAGCAGCTGAGCGCAGAACAACAACTGCCTGCTTCAGACCACATCTGCAAAGCAGGCCAATACCTCTTCTCAAGTCACAGCCATCAGCCTCCAGCCCAAGGAAGCAACCAGACAGGAGAAGAGTGACACCATCTTCTCACACAGCAACCTCTTGAGTTAGCTTCAAAAGCTTGGCTGTCAAGACTGAATGCTGAGCTTCTATATTCTCTCTTCAGACAGAGAAATCCAAAGCTCTTTTCCAGTTTCTGAGCACTAAAGAACACTTTACTTCGCAGTTTTGAGGGTGAGAACGCTTTACTTAGTAGTTTTGAAGATGGGTTTTTATTAATTAACTTCATTTAAAGAAAGCAGCCTTCAAAGAGAACACCTCAGACCTGAGTATAACAGGGAAGAAGTCTTCCTTGTTTGCTTTTTGATGGGACGGACACCTAGGAACACTCACACTAGTACTGCCCATAGGGGAGAGTGTAAGAACCCTTATTGTCTGTAAGGGAGATAAAAAATACACCAGAACAGCAACCATCAGGCCAGGAAAACAGGGACGGGATGCAATCATGGAAGGGTTCCTGAAGAACCTGACCACCCAGTGCAGAGAAATGCAGAAACAGCCTGTGCTGGGAGCAAGGAGAAGCAGAGCCACTGCTGGGCCATCGCTACACTGAGAGCCAGCACGGAGCTCTGCTTTCCTGCAAGCACCCCAAGCACGGAGCTGTTGAGGAGTTCTGCAGTTCAGTGTAGCAGTTAAAAAAAAAAAGTTACATTCAATGTATCAAAAATATGCTATAAAAACAGTAAAACGCTGTGTGCCACTGCAGGGCAGTGCTACTTCAATACAAGTTGTGTGGTCACTTTCATAGCAAGAGGCCTGCATCCCATCAGCTTTCTGAACACCAGAACTGTCATCTTCAATAAAAAGATCGTTACAGAAAACAAGAGGTGGTGGAATAACAAAGATTAAAGGAGAAGGAAGTTTTTCCACCAGCTCCAGCAATGCTGCAATTGCCTTCAGAAGGGATCAGGACAAGCAGCAACAAACCCACCGCACTTCTGGCCATTATGATGAATGGTTTTTTTAAATGAAGTTCCTCTTGCTACAATAGCACCAATACATTCAAAAATACATGAGAACTGAGCTCGCTTTGCTGTAACAGGTTCTCTGTTAGCTTTGTAGCAGTTCAATCCAAATAAGCACTTAGTTTAAGTGCACACATAAAAGCACACGGTATTGTAAAATGCACTGCTGCATTCCTCTATTTTTTTTTTTTTTTTTTTACAGTTCATTGGATTGCATTTTAAAAGAGCTGCTGCTCAGAGCTGCCCGTCTTCTGAAGGAGGTGGTTGAACAGTGCAAAAGGAGACACCTTACTTATTGAAAGAAAGCTTCTGCTTGCAGCTGGGCTCTGAAGCTGTCATGTATTCATCCCTGCTTCTGTTATTCCAGCTTTGTTTCAGTGGAGTTAGATGAGGGGCAACCACATCACCATCCTGTCATTGAAAGTCAGAGAGCATTCATGACAACGCGTCCATTTTCACTCGCTGTGCAAAGCAGGGAAAAGCAGCTGGCTGCCAGACTGAGCACCGATAAACACAGCGCTGCACAGCAGCGAGCGTGGAAAACTGCACTGCAGAGATGGAAGCTGCTGCCAGAAAGTGGTAGAAACGGGTGGGGAGGAACAATTCCCCACTTATGGGAGAAACCTTCACTGCTCGTATTTAACCTCTTCCTAAACTGACAGCAGCAAACTCAGGAAGCTCAAGAGGCTTCTATTATGGGCACTGGTAGACAGCTTGGAAACATTACTGTAAGTTTCTATAACACTACTCTAAGTTTCTATAACATTACTCTAAGCTTCTATAACATTACTCTAAGTTTCTATAACACTACTCTAAAGTCTTTGCTCTGAATTCCCCAGCCTCACATTAAAAGCTTAGGAAAAAAAAAAAGCTTAAAAAAGCTTTGCTTAGCACCTACCAAGCGCAGTTGCACCTCGCCACCTTAGGGTGCATCCCATACAGTAACTGCTGTGGCCTGGGCTCTGTGCTCACACTTGTCACACACGTATGTTAATCTCATGATTAAACACTGCAAGGGCAGGGCAGGGCAGGGCAAGCAGAAATAAGCTGGGACTGCCATGGTGCAGTCAGACACCCCTGAACTGCTGTGCTCTGCAGGCTGTGAAGGCAGCCTGCTATGTGACCCCTTTGCAAAATGCCCTCCAGAAAGTAACTGCTCTCACAAGATGGATGCAGGCTGTATCATGCACGAACGAACCCTGAAACAAAACTGCTCATGCCTCTAGTTGCTGCTCCAGCACAGGAGAACACCGATCTACAGCCTGATCTTCCATTTTAGAGAACAGAGCTCTTTCCTTGAATGGCATTTGCAGGTGTATCTAGGAAAGAAGATGCAGGCTCAGGGCTGTTAGCATAAGCAATGAAAAGGAGAAACGCGAGGTTCATGGAACAAAGTGTTTATGCTGCACTTTTGAAGCAACTTGCAGATTTTACTTTGAGATTTGATCCCAGACAAAGGAAAATACCTGAAAAAAAGAAAACCAAACAAACATGGAAAGAAAAAAAGGCTGTTCCTTCCCACGGTGTGACGATTAGACAAAAGCCAACGTGAATAATTGGGAGAGAAACTCAGCAATGGATTTGCCAGCTCATCTACTAATCCTGTTCAGGCTTCCAGCCTGACCCACACACACAGTGCAATGGCTCCATTACATATTCCAGTGAAAAAAACACGCTTCATAATGTCATAACTGCTTCCTTACAACGAAGGATAATGCTGGAAGCATCAACACATTCACTTTATTAGTGAAAAAGACATCCACCTTTCTGCAAAGGAGACACTGTGGGGAAGCTACATCATGAATCACTAGTTTACAGTCAGAGTTGTTACAGGCTTCTCCATCACTTTTGGCAGGAGGAACACAAGCAAGGCATATGGACCCAGGTTCTGCTTTAGGTTTTCCCTTTTCATTGCCATGGCAGCTCTGACACCGTCCCCAGAGCAGAACAAAACTTAGGTGAGCTGTAACCTTAGGTGAGGTGCCTCCTCTCCTGCCTCACAGCTGCAAACTTGTACGTCTGAGTGGCAGGAAAGGGGCACAGCACAGGTGAGGCCTTCCAAGCACTCAGCCTGCACATTGGTCGCCTTAACAGTGGAGGCTTGCAGTCCTGTTGCCCTGGGGATTTTGCCCTCCCATGCTCAACAGGCTCAACGTGGATATCCAGTGGGAGCAGTGCTGGAACAGCTGGTGAGCAGGGCAGAAAAAGAGGCAAAGCAATAGGCAGAACCAACCTGATCACTTCTCAGGATCTTTCAATCCCTGTGGCACTGTAAGCCTTTGTATGAAGAAACCTGCATCAGCGAGTGTCTGCCACCAGCTATTTTTAACTAAACGTGACTTTTCCAAGCACTTGAGTTAAATCAGTGAAAATCTGTCAGCACTTCAGTGAAACCAGAGTATGACCAGATGTGGACTACAAGGAGAACAGAAACTGGGATACTGGAAGCAGCTCTGCCCCACAGACAAGGCCTGAGTCCCAATATTTTTAATGCAAAAATTTCTAGAAACTAATACCTAAATTAGTTACCTGTGGTTTGGTGAAATCCCTCTTTATACACCACTGAACAAAATACTGCTTTGCAGCTGAAACAATAACTGGATCCTGATGCTTGCAGTAAACCCGGATAACCTGCTCTGAAAAGGTCCCTGGTAAAAGCCTTGAAACCTTTGGAATAAAACAAACAAACAAACAAACAAGCTTTAGTCCTTCTTTTAATTTAGAGTCCTTGGAACTCATTCTCAAAACAAAGAAAGCAACAAGAACCATCTCCCTATAATCCTTGAGTTTTACCCAAAAACTATATTTTCTTCAGAACAAGTTAAAGGCCGTTCATACGTAAAGGCCATCAGGACTTCACACAGAACCAAGCACAGGATCACCAAGGTTGGAAAAGACCTCTGAGAGCATCCATGCAGAAGGACACCGATTCCACCACCCTCATGCACAAACACGGCACGAAGCACCAGGAAGCCCTGCGATGGCTCCCACTGCCAGCCATGAAGCTGAGGAGGATAAAGGACTACCTGTTCTTTACTGATCTTGATGGCCTTGGAAGGATCAGCCTTGCAGTAGAAGAGGACATTATCAATGGGGTTCTGATCTTTCATTCCATAATCCATATTAACAACCTTGCGTGCAGAACAAATAAAAAAGACATTTGTTAATGTTAGTCATTCATCTTCTGACAATAAATACAAGCAGATGTGCACAATACTTCTGTAAATGAGAGTAGTCAAATAAAAGAGTAATTAACAACTGATTACTTAATACACTTAATGAAGTTTAAATAACAGTGTCAGCATCTGTTTGGTAAACCATCATTTGTTTGTGTGGCCAGAGAGCAGTGCCCACCTCCCCACACCTTCAGCCTTGGGACAACGCAGAGCAACGTCTGCGTGCAGCTGAGCAGGATAAGAGCTGCTTGCTCTGGAAGGATAGTTACATCAACTATGAAGTCTCCAGCTGTCAGCTCCACGTTTGGAGGATCCTTTTCTGGCTTGGAGTTAGCAATGTCACCTGCCAGGTCATCATATTCATCCTGAAAAAGAAAACAGCTCTGACTGCATTTTTCAATCATCAGGTCAAGCCCTACAGACTTCCTACAGCAATCTGGCTGTGAGAACCCTTGTACACCTTAAACAGCCAGAGTCCTGCTGTTAGATGTCAGAAAGAAAACAAGAACAACCTTAACAAACCACAAAGATCCAAAGAACTTGGCTGCAGGAAGCAAGGAAAGCCCTTCCAGGATATTTCATGAGCACAGAAATTTTAACGAGCAAAGAACAAACTTCCAAGCAAGTTGTTTGCTGGCACAACTGCATTATGCAGTTAAGTTCCCCAAAGCTAAATACTAAATATCTTTACTCAACTTTTTTTTTTTTTTTTTTTTTTTAATTGACAGCTGCAGGATGTCACCCTCTAGTAGTTTTTGTACTAGAAAAACAACACTAAAACAGACAGACAGGATCAGTAACATCACTGACCACTACGGAGAAGCAGACAAAACAAGCTCCTCAAGGAGCTTCAGAGGGGATTGCTCCCACCTCCAAAGCAGAAATCCACAAAGGGCCTCGTCTGGCGAGAGCATTCCCTGCCAAAGGCTGGGCTAATGCTGAGCACACACAGTGTGGTGGAGAACTCTTATTTATGGAAAGCTGTGTGCTATCTTTAAAGGGCTGGGGCTGGGCAGGAGAGAGAACATTGCCTGCTTAGGGATGGCCAGTGCAAGATGCAAGATTTGATGAAGAATGACTTCCTGGGAGCACCTAAGACTCCAGAGAGAAAAGCTCTGAGCACAGAGCAGACAGGTCCAGAGGGAAAGGAATTCAGCAAGCAGCAGATTTGTCCATTGCAAGACAGGGACTGCTGAGAGGGATCCCCACGAGCTGTATGTGCAGTCTGCAGTGACTCCAGGAGCCAAGGGAAAGTTTAGGTTTAGATTGAGAGCAAGTCCTCCTCACCAACCTCCTGAGTGACCCCCACGTGGTGCAGACCAGAGGGGTACCCAGCTGGGTACAGTGAGGGCATGTCTGTACATAAAACTCTTCCCAGTTTCCTGTAAAATATTCCATAACAACACAAAGACAAGGATGGGTGGGAGAGAACTTCTGAGCCCATTGGGCAGCTGATGTCATCCACCTGGACTTCCACAAGATCTTTGACACGGTCCTGCAGCACGGCCTTATCTCTAAATGGGACAGAAATGGACTTGAAGGCTGGACTATTTGGTGACAAAGAATTGGTTGGATGGTCACAGACAAAGGGTTCAATGGCTCGATATCCAAGTGGAGACAAATTACGAGTGGTGCCCTCCAACCTCAGACATTCCGTGATTCTATGATTTTTGGAGTATTGGTTAAACCCCAAAAAACCCAATCACTATCAATAACAAAAAGAAAACAGGAAGAGGAAAAAAGGTAGTCAGCGACTTAGAGAACATGGTTAGAAGGACAGAATTCAGAATCTCTCGGTGACGGATATTACCTTTGGAATTTCGTTCACTTTCTCGGGTTGAGTCTCTCCTAAGAACTTGTACAGCTCACGCCGTTCTATCTTACGCAGAATTTCTCGTGCCTCACTCAGTTCTGGACGACTTGAGTGCAGAATTTCCAGGTAGATGTTATCTGCCAAAGTTGTAGTGATTTCAGTTAACTGTGTCAGAACCCATCGCGACAGCAAAACGCACATAAAGGGACAGAGGCTCAACTAACAAGAAAAACTAAAGGTTTGGGGAAAATGCACACTTTGAGGGAGTGGCTGAACACCGTAGGTCAGACAACTGAGAAGTTGCATTATGGTCTCCGATATCCCCAGGTTTCTTTTGCTATGGCTTCAGAGCAGAAGGGTTACTTCTGGCTGTCCCCAAACCAAAAAGATGCTGCTCACCTGTCACACAGCCAACACAGCTGCACTCTGTGCTTCTATCAACATTCCCCAGCCAGAAGCAGCCACAGCTTTGATGTGTGTTAGGCACAGCTCTGCAACACCCCCTACCACAGCAAGAAGCCCCCCACAATGCCTAGGTAAGCTATGAACCACGATGACCAGAACACCTTTACCAATGTTAATAGGAGCGTGAAACTCCCTCCAAGGAACAGCAGACTGTCTCTGCAGCTTGAGAGAGAAGCTGGAGAACCTGCTGCTGCAGAATCCCACAAGAGGTCGAGCATCAGCAAAGATCCCAATGGCAGCTGCACAGTTCCACAAAGGCATCACTCACCACGGACTACTGAAAACAAGCCTACTGTCCTCACAGGCTGACACCACTGGACGCAGGAAAGGAAGTGTCTTGGTTTAGGATGAGAACACAGGTCCTTCCACCATTACATCTGATATTGACACACTCCCCTCATCCTTCTCCTTTCTGACCAATTCTCCCTCTGGATCAGGAACACCCCAGCACTGACACTCAGCTCCTCACTGCTGCTGACTGTAAGATGCAGGGGACAGACCGCCCTCCTTGCCGTGAGCTCACCAGATGTCACAGCTCAGCAACAGGATCCTGGCACTCAGCTCCTGCACAGCTGCTCCTACAGACCACACAGTCCCTGGGATAGGCTCCAACCCATGCAAAATTTAGTCTTAGTCTTAATCAGGCTGAACGTGACTACAGCAGATGAAGGGTTGCCAACAGAAGATCCTCAGCTTAACAGATTACAGCAAGCAGACCTGCATCAATGCCTGCAGCACCTCGCCCATAGAAAGAATTCAAAGAAAGAATTGCTGAATCCCTCTGGTGGCCAGCCAAGGCTTGATGGTGGGCTCAGGAAAGTTGCTGTCCCACTCGGGAATGTTTTGGAAACTCTTGTGAGCAGCAGCTCCCAGGAACAGCAAGAGCTGCCAGCCTTTGGGAACACTGCAGCTTGTAAACACAACAGAAGAAAACAGAATACATGAAGAAATTAGCTTATTGGCTAAATACATAGAGCAGCAGTTCTGCAAGGATTGAAGCATCCTCTGCCCTGCAGCCACTCCAGCCACAAGCCCTCAGTGCAGCAGGGTTTGACATGCCTACCCTGGCCTCTGCTCCCATTGCTGCCACTCAAAGCCAGCACTGAACACAGGAGTGCTGCTGTGCCTTGCAGAGAAGGCCAGGAGGGACAGGCAAAACCAAGACAAGAAGCAATGGAAAGACTGAACTACATGACAGAAAACACAACTCAAGGCAGTTTTTGGGAATTCAGTAATTTCTCCAAGCTCTTCCTCCTCACAGCGCTGACCCAGACCTTGGAGAAGTGGCTGCCAGCAGTCAGACTATTTGTCTAGAAAACAATCACAAGGCACTTCTCATTTGTTTCACTATGTAATCATACTGCAATTCTCCCACAGGTCTTTAAGTGGACTGCTGCTCTTGTATTTACCCTACAAGAACTATATTTACAAGATCTTGTCTAAGAAACTAGAAACTTCCAGGAATAAAATCATTTATGTACTGTTTTTCTGTTGCATTTGCAAGAAGGATTGCAGTGCCTCAAGCAAATTAAATTAGATCTTATCAGAGTCCTTCAAAATCTGTCCCTGGGTTAGTTTCACACAACACACATGCAGTGCTCCTCTACCTGATGGAGTTAGGCGGAGCATTGCTCTGAGCTGACTCACACTCCATCTCTGACAAATACAACAAAACCAGGGCACAGGTACGACTGCTTGGCCACACAGTAACTTGGCTTTCAATGCAAGCAGAAAACCAGTTCCTCCCTCTCCATAAAATTAATTTAAACTAGAATGTTTTCCTCTCCCAGTAAGATGTGAAAGCACAAAGATGCTCCAGGTCTAAACCACCACCTGTGCACAAAAGCAGTACTTGAAGAGTCCCAGTCGTGGGCAAGCATCTGCTGTGCCAACAGCTGTACATACAAAAAAAAAAAGGAGTCCTTTCTAAGAGGCACTCATGCTGTTGCACTTTAAAAGGAATTCTGAGAGCTCATACCAGTTAGCTTCGTGTAGGCTTCCATGTCCTCCATTGCTGTAGAGATCTGGTACAATTTTCCTTTAGAGCCTTCTATTTGAAAAAAACTGTCTGCTTTCTGAAAGGCTTCCGTAATCCTAGATGCAAGCAAAAGAGAGAATTAAAAGAGTCAAAAAATAAACACTTTAGTTACATTATAAAGACAAATCAAATTGTGTCCTAAACATGCAGCACAGCTGCACTGCAGTACATCCCATCTCAGTGCTGTCATTTCACATTTGAACATAGCCTTTTCCATTTAGGTTCAGATCAGACCTTAACTTTACTTCAAGAAAGGTGGAAGTCTGCTTTGTTCTGCCTTGGACTACGGGTTTAACAGTGCTCAGATGGCTGCAGGATGCCGCAAGACACTGTCACAGTGCAGTGACACCCTCAGAAGACCACATCCTCTTACAGACTCAGATAACTGAGTGAACACCAAACTTTGTAAAGTTAAAGCATCAGATATGTGCGAAATCTTTTTCTAGTGGAAAAAAGATTTTCTAAGGACGAGTTCTTCCAAAGCCCCCAGTACTTCTTGTACCACGCAATCCTCTGTGTTGCTCTTTCAAAACACAGCAGAGTTACTGGGCAGACAAGATCTGTACTAAAAAACATTTGGGGATACTTCTGAAGAAAAGTAAACAGAATGGTGTTACCAGGAAACTCCTGCAGGTATCAAGAGGAGAACTATAAACATCGGGAGGCAACCAAGCTGGTCCTGAACTATTCCTGCTGCAGCTTTACAGAGCCTCAGCCATGCCATGTCTGCTCACTGCTTCCACATATGAGTTACCTTGCTCCACTAAGTGCTCAGTTTGAGCCAAGCTGTCTCTAACTTGCAGATAAAGATTCAGCTCCTGTTGTCAGCAGTTACAACAGCATAACAATGTCCCAGTCCAGAGCTCCTTCAGGGCTTTTGTAATCTGCTTCTGATTGGATTTAATATGGAAAGATGCAGCTGTCTGTCCCCTCCACATTTTTTTTTTGTTTTTTTTTGTTTTCCATAGCCCCTCCAGCTCCAGGCTGGCTGCTCCCCAGCTCAAGCTGCCCAGTGCCCAGCCACAGCCTTGGGCACCTGCAGGGATGGGGCACCCACAGCTCTGGGCAGCAGCGCTGGGGCTGCACTGCCTCTGCATAAAGAATTTCTTCCAAGCATCTAAATCTGCCTCTTTCAGCTTAAAGCTGTTACCCCCTGTCCCATCACAACACTCCCTGATGAAGAGTTCCCTCCCCAGCCTCCCTGGGGGCCCATCTAGCTATTGGGAGGCCACAGTGAGGTCTCACAGAGCTTTCTCTTTCTTGAAAGCAGCAGCCCAGGTCCCACAGAGGTGCTGCACAGTCTGAGCATACTCATGGCCCTCCACCGCACTCACTCCAACAGGCCCATATTTCAAACCTCTAAAACATGCAGCATTTGGTTACATAGCCAAGCGGCTCTCACTGCATGTCAAAGCTCACTGATTTGGTGAAGATTCCAAATGGACTTACAATTCCAAATTAAAAAATAAAATAAAATAAATGATGTGCGAGACAAAGGAACTGTAATACTTGCATTATTTCAATGATGTTGCCAATCTTATGCTGGTACGCTCGCCGGTGCAGGCAATTCCGAGTGTGGAACATATCGTACAAATTCCCAACTTCCTGAACCAAAAACAACCAAACAAAACAATCATTTGCTTCCTTGCTGCTCACACACCTCAGACACGTTGCTGCCGACGCTCCCAGCTCACACACACCGCTTACCTTATCACGGGCACAGATATGCTTCTGGTTTCCCGCTTCGCAAACTCGAGTGAATTTAATTAAGCGCCTATAATCAAAATTATTCTGGATCCCTAGGTGGTGGCAATCCCTGAAAATATTCCACAGCGAGTGCTTAACAGTGAGGTCAGAGATGCGAGTAAAGCAGTGCTGTTTCAGTAGGGACTGAACAAAAGCAGAAGCTGTAGGATCTGTACCTTGCAAAATAATCCCATTTGTCCACATCAATGCCATTTTTCTTGTTTGCTACTATCTCATACAGGAAACTCTTCTCCTTTGGTCGTCCTCGGTAGGGCCACTAATGACAGAGGAGCCAAGAAGGAAAATCAGGAACATTGAGAAATGTAACGATGCAAGCAATGGTAAGAGGGTTGCTCTGAAACTAATGCCTCCTATTCTGTTGTGCTGGCCCACAGCGTCAGAGACAGATGGCACAGTGAGGGGTGGGCACTGCAGTTCAGCACAGGCAACGACGACAGTGGGTCACCTCTGCTGCTGCAAATCTGTACAAGTGCGGAACGCAGCTCTTATTCATCGCTGCTGGAAATACACAGCTCGTGGTGCTGAGTCTGTAGAGAAACAGTGTTTTGTAGCTGAAAATCCGCTCTGTCAAACGGTATTATTGTGCTCTCTGGATCCGTTGTGGTTTTCACAGAAATTGGAGGCATTACTTTTGGAGCACCCCATGCAGAATAATTTTTGAGGCACTTTGACTTTGCCTATGATAAAAATCTCACACTGTGGTGACAAAGAACACAGAGACAACCAAAGAGATTCAAAAGCTGCACTGTGCATTACAAGCCCAGAGCTTGTAGGACTTCAGCAGGTGACTTCCCAGAACACCAGAAAGAACAAAATCCACACACACTAGGAGCATTTAATTCCCCATTCTATCAAAGTAATGCACACAGCTTTGAAGTGCAAACAACCTGAAGCAACGAGCAGAGGAAGACACTGCCATTATTTAACCCCGAGGGGAAGGAATTAAACCCACACGCCACTCCCTTGCAGTCTTCTGCCATCAGCTCTACAGCATTACAGTGTACTTGTAAACCAACTGTTTAGGTATGTTATACAATGACTGCTCAAAGAGCTGACTTGAACTCTTAACCCACAACTGAGGAGTGACTCAGTCACAAGGCAAACAGCAAATCAAGGCCAGAACTTAAACTACAAATTGCATGTGAACTTCTCTTAAACATTTAACGATTCTTCAGTTAAATAAACATTGCCTCGAAATTCTGGGGGGAAAACTACTTAAGATGTATGGTTCAAATGTTGACATTAGCACTACAGAAGTATTAACATGGATACAAAGGAGAAGGGAAATGTGCATGAACAGTGGGAGGAGAGCACATCAAGACAAAACCACCCCATCTGACAACAAAGAGCTGTTACAGGGACAACAATCAGGAGGGCAGGTGACAGCAGTAAATGGAAGGTGCTGTTCATGCCGGGACCAGGAGGACTGTGAGGTGACAGCATCACAGCACAGGTGCTCATCAGAAGAAGAGTCCCTGTTCTGCTAAAACCAGCACAACACAGATGACTGCAGGCAGAAGATGGGGCAGATGTCAAGAACATTGGCAGCTATCACATACAATGCTGCTTTTCCTGGTATCCTGCTGGAAAACAGGCACCAACTTGGCCTAAGATCATGAGAAGCAGCAGGCAGCAAGACTTTGTTCAAATAACTGCAAATGGGTAAAATTTCCCTCCTGCCTTCCCAAAGATCTCGTACTGAGCTGCTATGCTGAGTTCTCTACGTTCTGTCATCAGAGGGCTACAGTATATGTGGCAGCACTACATGCTAACAGAACAGAAAATAATGGATAAGTGCTAACATTTATGGGTGACTTGTTTGGGACAACATGCAAACTTTGATTAGGACCAGACTGTCATGACAGATCTCCTACAGATGGAGTAGTAAGTGGACAGATATCTTTGATGAGAAGACATGAGCAAGAAAAAGAGGGAGGACTTGATTCTTTCATAGAGTTGCAAACATTAATAATTATGATGTCTTCTTCCTTGCCTCCTGAAACAACGCATTTCTTATCCCTTCATCTCTGTTTGTGTCACTGGGATACATCCAAAAGTTTTCTACAGCCATCAAAGCTGTTGAGGCTCTGGCACTCCTCATATTTGGGCCACGCTTTGTGGTGACTCACTGCCTCACCTCTGCCATCTGGCAGCTCTGGTACTGGCTTGTTAACATAAACCATCTCCGCATTTTCTTCACCTGGCCAATTAAAAACACAATCTCCAAAACCAGTATAAAACAGAAGAGAGGGAAAATTATCTACTCTCTTAGTAAAATTGACTCTCAGAAAAATTTAAGATGTTTGTTCAAACAACCACGGTCGCAGTCCAGCAACTCACCGATGGCTCACAAGTTGACTCATCTATAGGCCCTCCTATCTGCTCCTTGATGAAGGCCATGTCTTCCTCCAGGATGAGACCATACGATTCCATGACTTCCTCCAGTTTGTTGGATGTGACCAGGTGCTCAAACATTTCAACAGAAGCAGTTTCATGCTGTGAAAAATTTAGAAAAAGATACCTAAACGTTACATTACCGTGTCCAAGCGCCCTTCCTGAAGTGCCACAGCTCTCTCCTAACACAGCAGCACTGCCTGGTGTGCTGCCAGCAATGTGCAAGTGCAGCACCTGGCTCATTTTCTCATCATTTATATCTACACAAACAGGAAACCACTCTGTGAGCAGCATCAAGAAACACTCTTAAAATAATGGGTACAGCTGTAGTGAGTTCAGAACCTGACCATGGGTACAGACAAGACCCAGCCATTTAATTTTCCAGTGTCATGCAATGAGATCTGCAAGAGGACACGCATACACAAGTATCTCAAAATATTACATAGAAGCTCAAGAGCACTTTCACTTTTGGGGAGATCTCAGAATTGTAGGGGTTGGAAGGCACCTCTGGAGCTCCTCCTCCTCAATCCCAACCCCTAAAGTAGGTTCCCTGGAGCAGGTTGCAAAAGAAGGTGTCCAGGTGGGTTTTGATGTCTCCACAGGAGCCTCCAGCACTCTCTGCACAGCCTGTGCCAGGGCTCTGTAGCAAAGTTCTTCCACATATTTGTGTGAAACTTCCTATGCTCCAGTTTTTGGCCATTACTCCTTGCCCTATCACTACAGGCCACTGAAAAGAGTCTGGCCTCATCCAATTGCCTCCCACTCTTTACAGATTTATAACCACTGATCAGATCCCCCCTCAACCTTCTCTTCCCCAGGCTGAACAGCCCCCAGGCTCCCAGCCTTCCCTCACACAGGTGATGCTCCAGGCCCTCCATCGTCTTTCTGGCCCTCCACTGGCTCTCTAGGAGATCCCTGTTATTTTTGAACTGGGGAGCCCAGAACTGGGCACAGTGCTCCAGATGTGGCCTCCCCAGGGCAGAGCACAGAGGGAGGACCACCTCCCTCCCCCTTCTGGCCAGGCTCTTTGTAATGTACCGCTGGCCTTCTTGGCCACCACGGCCCACTGCTGGCTCTGTTATCCACAGGACACCCGGGCCTTCTCTGCAGAGCTGCTCTCCAGCTGCTCAGCCCCAACCTGCACTGGTACACGTGGTGATTCCTCTCCCAGTGCAGGATCCTACACCTGCCCTTGCAGAACCTCATCAGGTTCCTCCCTGCCCAACTCAGTCTGCCCAGCTCTCGCTGCATGGCAGCACGGCCTTCTGGTGCACCAGGCACCCCTCCCAGCTCCGTATCCCCAGCAGACTTGCTGAGGGTGGACTTTATGTCTTCATACAGGTCACTGATGAAGATGTTCAACAAGACTGGATGCAGTACTGACCCCAGGGGAACATAGGTGACAAGTATCTGCTGCCCCCACTTCTCCTCACACCTCTCTCCATTTCACTGGTGAGGCTGTGTCTGCTCACAGCAACACTAAGGGGGTAGAGATATTCTCCAGACATTTAAAGAGAACAAGAAAAATCATTATAAGGTATTGATACAACTTCAATTATGCCATCAAAATGATTCAGTAAGGCTAAATGACCACGTGCTCACAAGTGCTGGCAATCTCGCTGATAAATTATTTTCCCTATAAAAATGTGAGTTTTTTCATTGTACTTTAGTACTGAAATGCCTACCTTCCAGTTCAAACCTTGACGAGCAAGTGGAATAAATCTTCCATCAAACATGTGTGAAAATGGCCCATGACCTTAAAAATAAAGATTACACAGGTTTAATTTCAGACACAGCTGTCAGCAGAAATACCTGGACCAAGCTAAAGATCTGGATTCTCTTCTATTTGACTTGATCTTAACATCACCCATGAGGAAAATGCAGCTACAGAACTCTAAAACACTGTAAGAAAACAACACAAAAAAGCCTGTGAAAAGTGGCTCTGTACTCATCAAATGGACTTGCCTCCACAGAGGTCTCCAACCAGACAGCTCCCACCCCACAACATGGCCACGCACTGAGCACCTGAGAGAGCTCTCATTCTGATCTCACAGCAATCTCTTCCAGCAGGTCAGCTTTCAAAGAGCAACAAGCCACTTCAATTCTTGCTCACCCAAATCATGGCAAAGCCCAGCGATTTCCACGCAGAGGATGTCTCGCTGGGTTATACCCAGCTCCGGCTGCCGCTCCTTCAGTTCACGAACCAGACATCCTGCAAGGTAGCCCACCCTGTTGCAGAGAAAAACCCACAGGCACCAGAAGTGAATACAACAGTATTTTACTTTGAACAGGAAAAGAGCAGTTCACCTATTCTGTTTTGCTGCTTTAGGTCACAGCCTTCATCTAAAAGACAGCACACAACAGATACTCAAGCCCTAACCTGAAAGATAATCACAGGCAAATTATTTCCTGTCATAGAGCTCTAGTCAACAGTAATACATTTGAAAGGAGAAAGCATGAGACACTTGTGCCCAAATTTGGAAAGAACAGCACCCTAATATGGCATTCTGCTAACTAAGCAGATCTTACATTCTTCTCTTTCCCGTAAATCAATGAGTTACCATCAGTCTTTGGTTTAATTTCCAGTTTCAACTCTCTTCTCCATTAAAGCAGAGCTTCTGATTTTGAAATCCTCACAGACTTCTTTTTTCACGTAGCTAATATTGCTCACAAGCCTGCAGGAAAACAAACACCCTAGCAGATTCACAGAGCCCTGCCCCATTACTCAACAGGAGGCTGAGATGCATCAGCAGCTGCAGTATTTCATAATGGACAGACACAAAATAACATCACTGTGTAAGCAAGCCCACTGTATTATTGACAGTGTGCATCCTGAAGCATCACAGCTTATAGACCACCCTCCTACTTCTAGTCAGAGCTCCACAGCAGCCACAAAAGCACTTTGTTCTTTCAAATTCCTATTTTAACAACACCTTATCATGATTATTTCACTCCCTTTACCCATTTAACTTCAGGGACGCTGAATATCTTAAAGCAAGAGCAGGTTTTAGTAGAGGTACAAGTTTGCAGGGCCTGCCAGGAGTGAGCCCAGAGCACCGAGGGAGCTGAGGGGAGTTACTGCTGGGACCCTCCAGCAATTTACCAAAGGCACTGGGGGTGTGAGGACTGTGGCCAAAGACAGCCAGCATCACACCCACCCACCAGAGGGACATGAGGAAAGAGCCAGGGCCCTCCGGACCTGTCAGTCCAGGGAGAAGTGATGGAGAAGACTGCCCTGGGGGCTACTGAAGGCACTTAAAGAACAAAGCTGGTATCAGGCACAGTCTGCAGGTGCTCATGAAGGGGAAGTCCTGCCTCGTATTTCTCCTATGTCTCCTATGTTTCTCCTATTCTCCTAGGTCTCCTATGAGAAGGTCACCTGCTTGGTGGATGAAGGGGAGGCAGTGGAGGCAGTTTCTCTGGATTTCAGTGAGGCCTTTGTTGCTGTCCCTCACGGCATCCTTTGACAGATTGTTCAGCTGTGTGACAAATGGCTCCATGCTGCACTGGGTGATGAACTGGCTCTGTGGTAGAGCTTTGAGGGCTGTTGGCAATGGGGCTGCACCTGCCTGCGGTCACTAGTGCTGTACCCAGGGACAGGAACAGCACAGAGCTGTGCCAAGGTCAGAGCAGGTGCTAGGAAACACTCCCTTACCGTGAGGACAGTCAGCAGGCTCCTAGGGAGGTGGTGGATGGCCTGTGCCTGGCCGTGCTCAAGGGGAGTTTGGACAATCTTGTTACCTGCTTTAACTTTTGGTTAGCCCTGAGGTGGTCAGGCATTGGACCAGGTGGCCTTTGAAGGACTTCCAACTCAGTATGCTATTCTATCTTTTACTGGACACAACTTTACTGTCTGCTTTTATTTTTTTCCTATTCTACCAGTATACACGAAGTTCACCTCCTCTATTTTAACCCTGCAAAAATCTTCAAAATGAGTTGAGAATAACTGTCCTAAGTCTAGCTGTATGGATTAACAAGACTGCTTGGAAGAAAAATTTGCTGCTGCCACTGGAGTTTTCAAACTCCTGTTTGGAACATTTTGTTTATATTCCTTGTGTTTTTGTTTTTTTTCCAGGCTCATCAGATGCAGTCAATTCAAGCTCACCTCACTAATGTGGATCTTTTGCAACGGTCTTTTGCTTTCTGTGAGTTTCACAGTGGGCAGTGGCCAGCTGTGCTCTATTTGAGCACTACAAAAGCAACACAAGGCTGGCCAGATCACCTGAATGAAAACATTGACCAGTTTAACTTCTCTGCACCTCAAGATATACCTTCAAAACAAGCTTGAAGTTATCAGCTTCTCTGTGGAGCGTGAATGATTTAGCAACACCCTGGAAATCCTTATGTCCACAATCTGTTTCTTTAACTTACAGTACTGCTAACAGCCTGACAACTTGACCCTGATTGCATAACTTCAAATGCAAATATTACAAGTAAAATCATCCATGCTGGGCAATCCAAGCTGCCTGACATATTCGTAACTCAGCGTCCTTCGCTTTATGCTTTTAAACTCAAATTTTGACCAGGGAGAACATCACTCACTGTCTCCAACTGGCATTATTCTCACCAGAAGGAAAAGAAGAGGGGAAAGTACTGATCCATCTTGCAGGTTTCTTTTTCTGTCTTTAGTAAACAAAGTCCACAATCACACACAGGAAGATTCAGGTGACAGAAAATGCCAGGACAGCAGCTGTCACCAAAACGCTGGCACTGCACATCTGTGAAACCAATCTCAGACATTCAAATGCAAAAGAGACATGCGTACAAGGCTACACCACCTTACCCTAATGAGTGTTCAAAGCGGTTGTGGGAGGCTCCAGGAAAAACAAAGTAAGTGCCACCCAGCTGCTTAATGTATCGCAGGCGCTGAAACTGAGGCGTGTCAATGATGCGAACAAGAAGAGGGTGTATCTCGATGTGCCCATGGACTGGATCATTAAAAACCTACAAAAGCCAAACAATAATGCAATCAGTGTCTATTTGACTTCGAAAGTTAACAGGGCTAAGGTAAAGGACATCGAGAAGGGTCAGGGATTTGGTGGGAGAGGCTGTATAAATGATTACTTGGTTTCAGCTTTAAAATTGGCATATTCTGTCTATCTTAATCAAGATCTGTCCTGGAGAGTTGCTTAGGCATGGCAGCAGAGAAGACAGAGTTGTGCACTTCAGAGGGCAAGGCAATTCCCGACAGCTCTAGAAGCTCTACCTGTTCAATTCAATTCTTAACACTTGAGAACCACTGTCTTTATCAGTGACATCTGCTACTCCACTTAAAGGATACTGCAATGCATGTCGGGGATCACAGAATCAGAATGGCCTGGGTTGGAAGGGATCTTAAAGCCCATCTATTTCCAACCCATACCATTGGCAGGGAGACTTTCCACTAGATCAGGCTGCCTGGGGATCCAACCTGCCCATGAACACCTCCACAGCTTCTCTGGGTAACTTCTTCCAGCTCCTCCCTACCCTGAGTGAAAATTTCTTCTGAATATTTAACGTAGATCTCCCCTCTGTTAGTTCAAAGATGTTACTCCTCATCCTGTCACTGCTCTCTCTCACAAAGGGTCCCTTCCCATCTCTCCAGTAGCTCCCTTTAAATACTGGAAGGCTACTGTAATGTCTCCCCAGAGCCCTCTCTTCTCCGAGCGGATCACCCCCAGCTCCCTCAACCCGTCTCTACAGCAGAAGTCCTTTAGCCCTCTGAGCATCTCTGTATCTCCCTCTGTGCTCTCTCCAAAAGGTCCATATCCTGTGCTGGGGACCCAGGGCTGCAGGTGTGGCCTCACAAAAGTGGAGGAGAGGGGGACAATCCCCTTCCTTGCCCTGCTGGCCACGCTTCTTTTGATGCAGCCCAGATGCAGCTGGCTTTCTGGACTGCAAAGGCACACCACTGGCCTTACTGAGCATCTCATGCACAGCAACGTCAAGTCCCCCTTACAGGAACAATCTTTGTACTCAATAAGTGCTTGGTATGACATGGCACAGCTTTTTTAAATCCAAAGTGAAAGATCAAGGAGTGGAAATGACAGTTCTAACCTTTTTCACAGAACAAAACCCAAAACCAAGACAACTGAAATCTGAAGTACTCCCTGATCAGCTCTGGGTACACAGTTCAGAAGGCACCCACATAACCACAGGCACTTACTATGGACGAGAAGCACACACATTTAATCCTTGCATCAAAACAGAAGATGAAGCCATTTCACAATTTAGTATCTCAGTAAAATGCTGAGGCAAATTAGGCCTTTCTGTCTTCTCTCTCCTCCCTGCCACCACACTGGCAGGGCTGCAGCAGACATGCAGGCAGCGGAGCCACGTGTGCTGACAGGCAGCCCGGGATCGGGTTAAATCAACAGACACCGCTGTGAGAAGCTGCTGGACATCACAAACAGCGGAAGGGAAAGGCCAGCTGTCAGCTGAGACCAGAGGCTGAAGTAGCAAAGCACAAAAAGCGGAGGCTCTACAGGACGGAAGATGTGAAAAGGGAGCTTCTCACATTTCAAACAGCAGCTCATTTCTTATCCAGTCTCCCACAGCCGCCAGGTGCCCACATCAAGCTCTGAACTGCTGATCTTAACAACTGTTCTGGTTAACGTGGTTTTCAGACCACCAGCTATTGAGAAGAAGGGCTTGGAGCTTGAAGCTCTGCAAGGGAAAAGCACAGTGGCAGCACTAGCTGCTGGGACTGAGCAGGAAGGAAAGGAAGGAGAGGAGGAGAGAGACAGGGCTGCAGGTGCCAGCAGGGTGCTGTGAGCAGAGCCCACACAGCACTGCTGTTACCTTCATGATGTCCACTGTCTGCCTCAGCTGGTTCAGGCAGGCGAGCACTTTCAGTCTCTCATCTGGGAGGCTAGGAATAAGACAGCAATAACAAATTACTTGAAAGCAAAGTTCACTCCCTCACAATCTGCATATCTAGCAAATTACTTGTGCAAGTTTCCATTACTCTGATGTTCACTGATTCTTTTATAGAAATATTTCCATGGCTTTTTCAGAGAAATACTGAAAGCATTTGGTCCTCTACAGTCAAACAGAAGAGGAAAATCCCAAATACCTGCACAAGTGCACTAAGCTCCCAGTAGAGCTACTGTGCTGCAGCCACATGGCCTTAAAACAACTCTGGAGGGAGAGATAGCACACTTCCTTACGCCCACTTTTATTAACTGTCTGCAAACTTTGTCCTTGAGAAAACTAGTTTCAGCCTCAGTACAACAGCAAACACCATGAGAACAGAATTTGGTACCTTTTACACTTCTCAGCAATTAACCGCTGCGAGTCCAGCTTTACACCAGTCTTTGAATTTGACAGAAATTAGTACTATAAAATGTCAGCTATTAGCAGAGACAAACACTACTCAGTGCACTACATATTTTCAGCCAAATCATGCAATAATTCACAGTCCACAGAAATAGTAAATGTATGTGATGCCTGAGCTGCTGGTGGGCTTTTCTATCTTATCCACTTCACCTTCCCCCAGCAGGAGGGGCATCAAGCTGCAGTCTCTGCTCTGTCACTGCAAGTCCTCTGCTGCCTCTGCCTGCAAACGCAATGAGAAGCGTGGCAGTGCTGTTCAGCCTGCTGCATCACTTTGTTCTGCATCAGGGCAGTCAGAAATTCTCAGGTGCTTACAAGGGAGTTCCTGAACGAGCCCACTACTTACAGGGCAACAGAAAGCAGCTAAAGCGAAAACATGAGGTCCGTTATATCTGCCTGTCCTTCTGTGCTGTGATAAGGTGACAAGCTTTCCTAAGAGCATTCAGGCAGAGCCATGTGAGAAGCTATTTGCTTCCAGCTACCTACATTCACTTCACTTCTGCAGAGATGATTTTTCTCCAGACTCTTCAAAGACACTGAATCACTTCCAGAGCAAAGCCGAGTAAGATTCCAGCAGACTTTAAACCCCCCCAGCGTTACAACTCTTTACATCGGTAAAGAGATGGCACCCAAGTTACCAATTCCAGCACAGGTCTTGGTGGATATGACCTAAAAGCTCGCTAATAACAGAGATCAAACCTCACAAGCACGTTTTTGAAAGCGCTGCAATGCTGTGGAAAGCACAATTGCACCAGCAGCAGCCGTGACATCAGATAACAGTCGCTCTAAAGGACATCAGGGCCACACAAAGTCCACGAGGCTCCCGGTGCTCAGGGGAAGGCAAGGCAATGCAAAGCACACAGCACTGAGCACAGCCAGCACCTCCCAGTGCAGAGCAGTTGGCTGCAAGCACCTGCTTACACTTCTAAATGCCACAGAAACTTGGGAGCAAGGAGCAAGCTAACTGGAAAACAATCAGGTGTGCACAGAGGATGGCATGAGAGCACCCTGACAAACTACCAATGGCTGCAGTTATGGAAAGAGCAGAGAAAAAAACCTATCTGTTCTGCTTACACTGCACCCACACAAACATGTCCACAAGCATGGCTCAGCGAGCCTTTATGCTCCAGAAAGGCCCCTCAAGCAGAGCTGAACGGACAGGAGGCGATCCCAGGCAGCGCGGTGCTGCAGGCGGCTGCTCTGAGGGCGGCAGTCCCTGTCTGATGGGACACACACGAGGCTTTGCCCCACTTCTGGGAACACCAACAGCTTTGGGCTTGGTCTCCACCACATTACAGCCCTGGTACATCTGAGCACTCAAGCATTAAATCACAAAGAGCTCTTTGGTGCTCTTCAGAGAAAGACCACCAGACACTTACTTACCTTGTGTCCTCAGGATGAGGCTGCCTCACCAGATTACAAACATGGAATCACAGCATTGCTCAGGTTGGAAATGACTTTAAAGATCATCAAGTCCAACCATAACCCAACAATACTACCCTAACTCTAACAACTCTCCACTAAATCATGTCCCTGAGCACCACATCCAAACGGTTTTTAAACACATCCAGGAATGGTGACTCAACCACCTCCCTGGGCAGCCTGTTCCAGTGCTTAACAACCCTTCCTTTTCCTGATATGCAACCTAAACCTCCCCCGGCACAACTTGAGGCCATTTCCCCTCGTCCTGTCACCTGTCACCATGAGAAGAGACCAGCCCCGCTCTGCTGCAATCACCTTTCAGGTACTGGAAGAGAGCAATAAGGTCTCCCCTCAGCCTCCTCTTTTTCCCCAGACTGAACAGCCCCAGTTTCTTTAGTCTCTCCTTGTAGCCCTTCACCGGCCTTGCTGCCCTTCTTTGGACCTGCTCCAGCACCTCCATGTCTTTTCTGTATGGAGGTGTCCAAAACTGGACACAGTTCTCAAGGTGAGGCCTCACCAATGCTGAGTACAGGGCAGGATTACTTCTCTAGTCACCACGCCATTCCTGCTAGGATTCCTAAGCTAGGATGCCACTGGCCTTCTTGGGCACCTGGGCACATTCCTCAAGTTGTCCTCAAAGTATCTGTCCTAGAGAAGGTGAAAGCTGTCCCTTCCCCACGCACTCCCTTTCCCCCACACCCTCCCTCCCATCACAGGCTGGAACACCAGAAGCCCGCAGCCCCCCGCAGCTCTTTGAGACTGACCTGTTCCAGAGACATTAAGCAGACAGCCCCGCTCACCAATTATATTTCATGTGCACCACACCCTGTGTCACAACCCACAGCCCAAGCGTCTGGGATTCCCAGCTCTGCCCCCTGAATGCTGAGAAGAATGCGGAACTAGATGTGTGTACTCACTGCTGGGCTGACACAGAGCCCCACCACAACCAGAGGCGACTTTGCACACCCACAGGACTCACCCAACCCAGAAAGGCCTGGAAGGAGCACACAGATGTTCCCCATGCCTGAGTGAGCTCTCGATGCGCAAACAGGTACTAAAAGCGACTGGCCTTAGGGAATAGTATACAGAGAAATCACATAGGTTGCTCAGGAAGTCATGCCTTCTATTTATTTCCATGGAAACCACAACAAAGACCACAATAATGCTGTTGGATAGAGCAAATTCTCAGCTACTCACGCGGGGCATTTTCACCAGGGGTGAACAGGTGAACAAGAGCCACACCTGAGCTTGTAGAAGTCTGGGCCATGGGAGGTGATACACACTTATAGTCACCACTGCTGAAAAGCACTGCCCAGCCCTCACTGTGCTGACATCCACTCTGTAAAAGTTCAAAAGCATCAATGACTGCCATTTTTTCTTTCTTTTTTTGCATGGAGGAATTCAAACCCAGCTCTTCACTCCATATGCGCTCCCATGTCCAACGCCATTCTGCCTCAGAGGGACACCTCTGCTGCCATCCCTCCTGCAGCAAAACGGCACGGGGTGCCGGTGGGAAGGTTCAACCTCTGCTGCCATCTCACCGACGTCCACCCCTGGCACCGCGTGCCAACACCATAAAACAGAAGCGTTCCTTTCGGAGCAGCCCTCGCACTTCTCTGCTCGTTATTTCGGTGACACACACACCCCACAGCCGCGCTCCTCGCGGTTCCAGCCCAAACCTCCCCTCCAAGAACAGCACCGTCCCGGCCGACGCCCGCCCCGCTCCGAGCCGCAGCTCCTCGCCCCGCTCGCCGGCCCGGACTCCTCACCCCGCGTTGCTCCGCGCGGCGCCCAGCACAACTCCGCGTTCCGCTCCGCCAACAGCGCCGGGGAAGCACGTGAGGAGAGCCGAACGTTTGGAGAGCTCCGGAGGGCGGAACCAAAGCGAGCGGGGAAACGGCGCGGGCCGCGGGGACGGAGCGGCGCCGGGAGGGACGCAGCGGTGAGCGGGCTGAGCAGCACGGAGCACGGGGCAGCCCGGCACTGCGGCACGGCGTGCGCAGCCACCGATCCACGGCTCGGACGGAAGGGCCCCCGCCCTGCTGTGCCGGCTGCTCCCCAGCTCAGGCTGCCCGGCGCCCAGCCGCGGCCTCGGGCACCTGCAGGGACCTGCAGCTCTGGGCCGCAGTGCCGCACCGCCTCTGGGAACAGAACTCCCGTTCGCACCTGACCTGAGCCTCCCCTTCTTCAGTTTAAAGCCGTTCCCGCCGCCCGCCCCGGCACTCACCAGACGCGGGTGATGCGCAGCGCGCAGGCGGGCAGGTCGAGCAGCATGGCCCCGGTGACGCCGCTCTCTGCGGGGACGAGCACACGGTGAGCGGCGGCGCCGGACGCTCCCCGCCCGCGCACCCTCCCGCCCGGTCCCGTTACCTCGGAAGCGGCGCAGCAGGCCGGGCTCGCCCACGCCGCTGCGCGAGAGGTGCCGGCAGAGCCGCTCCGTGTCCCACAGCCGCGGGTCGCCGTAGGCCGCGGTGCCGCCGGGGCTCTCGGCGAAGCTCTCGCGCCGTGCGCGCTTGGCGGGAGCCGCGGCCCAGCCCGCCGCCGGGCTGCCCATCGCGCACTCCGCTCCGGCCCCGCCGCGGGGCTCTGGCGCCGCCGTGACGTCAGCGCGCGGCGCGGCCCCCCGATGCCGCGGCTCGTGGCTCTGCCCCCCGCCCCGCGCGGGAAGCGCCTTGCGGCGCGCGCCCCGCCCCGACGCGGCCCCGCGCCCGGGGCCACAGAACGGCTGTGCCGCGCCGCTCGCGTCTCCACCGTGCTCGCGACGGCACGGCGCCCCTACGGCCGAGATGCGCGCACTCGCGTGCTGGGCTTGCACAGAAAGTTCTGGGAGAGGAGGGTGCGGGGCCGCTGTGAGCCGTGCCCCTGCGGAGGTGGGCTTAAGGGAGAGCGACGAGAAGGCGAGGAGAGGGGGAGAAACAGCCCAAAGTGAGGGCAGGAGGCGCCCCGGGCACAGAGCGGCAGCTCCCTGCAGCCCAGGAGAGGCCCACGGTGGAGCAGGCCATCCCCTTGCTGCCCACGGCACCGCACGGAGCAGATCTCCACTTGCAGCCGTGGGGGAACCTGCGGTGCAGCAGTGGACGTGGAGTGAAGAAGGTGCAGCCCACGGAGCCCCGCAGGGCCTGGGATGGAGCTGCAGCCCGTGGGGAAGAACTGCAGGGAGCGGAGGGTCTGGGGGAGCTGGAGCAGTGCCTAAAGGATGGGCCCCATGGTATGGAGCCACAGCAGAGCAATGCTTGGAGAGCTGCAGCCCATGGGAAGCCCAAGTGGGATCAGTTCAGGAAGGGCAGCATCCATGGGAGAGACCTTTGATGCTGTCAGGTGAGCAGTGGCCCTATTCTTACCCCAACCCCGCAATATTTTTTCATTGCATTTTCTCTCCCCCCACCACAGTGGGCAATGGGAGCACAGCCTGGTGTTCCTCAGGCATGCAGCCCAGCTCCAAACAGCCTAAAACAACTTTCTGTAAGGCCTTGTGCTCTCATCATAAACTCCTCAAAGATGTAGTAAAAATAAACAAACAAACTCTTCCTAGGCTCTTTGCAAGGTCTCTCTGTGGAGCAGCAGAGCCATTGTAATGCTATAGCAGTTTGCTTCTGTTAACAAACACAATTTTCTCACTTAAACAGTTTTGCCAGGAAAGCACACGCAGTGCTCAGTGCCTGGCTGAGCCTTTCCATGCTGCTCGGTTGTTCCAAGCTGTCCTTCAGCCCCCAGACCTCCCTGCTGAGCGGGGCGGCGCTCGGAACTGGGATCTTACTGAGGAGGACCAACTCATCCCTATCAGAAAAACAGAACTGGCTCAGAAGAAGAAACAAACGAGAGAGCTCTTGTGGCCTCTGGGCCGTGAAGCAGCCAGATAACCTTCTGGAATCAATGCAAAGCCTGCTGATGTGCCAAAATCAGATGGACACAAAGCAACAGGCCCAGGGGTTACCAGTGTCACTCTCTAGTAGGAAGGGAAGAAAGCAAAGGCAGTGCCTGGGGCGTTGGCCTGAGCAGCACAGTGTTAATGGGAGAAGTGCAGAGAGAAACAGGAAAGACACAGAAACCATTTCTGCTTGTTTACATGTGATAGATGCAGACAAAACCACCTCCCCTCCCTTCTGCTGTGCACCCAGGTTCTGACTGCAGCCTGGTGCAGGCTGGTGGCGGTGGTGAGAATGGAGTTAATGCACAGCCCCAGGGGGGCCTGGTGGGAGTTTGCAGAAATAAAGACCAAGGCAGCTGGTGGGAGCCAGGAGGAGGGCAGATTTATTTTGCTGCAGGGGTTGGTTTGCTTTATGCTTTTACTTTAGACATCTCTACCAGCACT
>NW_024885122.1:710865-736544 GCF_019232065.1 Centrocercus urophasianus | reverse complement strand
CCCCTGACTCTGAAAACTCCCAATCTTATTTCTCCCTCTGTACCGCCTGTGATGCTTTCCCCTCATTGCAGCTTTATCTACAGAAGGGAAGTTTACAAAGAGAAAAGCCAACCCCATTTTCCACAGCAGTGCCCCTCAGCATCCTTCTAAGGCTGTTATCTCCATTGTAACTGAGCTGCACAGCTCCTGAAGGGCTGCAAACATTACATGAAGCATCACTTTGTGACTTCTGTAACCATGCCAGGTAAAAACAAAACAAAAACCTGACACAGAATAAAGCAGCGTCTGATTCTTAAAGCAAAGCTCCAATATATTTTACTTACTACATGATCCTGGTTTGTGACATCGTACTTCAGTGCAAAAGATTTTACTCTTCCTACATAGACCGCATTGTAAAACTTAATGAGATCTCCTCTCTCCTCTGTTCCCAGCTCAGTGCAGTTCTCCTCTGCCGATCTTCCCAAGGAATTTCCACTCTTCACAGATGAGTCTGTTTACAAGAGAAAGCTTCAAATTTTAGAATGCGGTGTTAAATTGACCTCTTCAGATTTAAATTTGAGACATCCAACTGACAAGAGCTCGTTCATGAGCTGACCAGTCAGTAAGATGAACTCATGAAACACGCCTCAAAGATGCACTGTAGGTGGTTATGAACATCAGGAGGAGTAATGAATCGCTGCCAGCAGACCACTGGATGGTGACTGAAGTGGATAATGCAGATCTGTGCTACAGCTATTTCCAGCTTAGGAGTAGGAAGTAAAGCAGTATTGATCCTTTTTCTTGATTTTTAAAAGGAGTAGTAAAAAGCCTATTTTTTTGGTTCATCTTTTATGGACTGCTATACAATCCCAGCACAGTAATAATGAAATTAGCCAGGGTGCTGAACAATGCTAAAGGTACTCAGAACCTTCACCTTTCCAACACTCAGCTATGTGCTATTCAAACTTGCAACAATGCTTTAAACAGTCTGACAACGTGCAGCTTTTAGCTTCTGTGAAACTTCCTAGTCATCAGCTGGCAAAAAAAATAGCTTCTTCCTCTACTCACACCTACTGCACGGATGCCATGACCCCATCTCAAGAATTCTGTGGTGCTTCAGTGAAAAAAGCTGCAGCTGCACAGCAAGTTGACGTGATCTCTTGCCTGCTCAAGTCAGGGCTTTACTGAGCACAACATCCTGTTTCACTCTCCATACTACTGACCAAGCAAAACAAGATCACAAAAGAAAGCCTCTTGTTATCAGTACAGTATGAAAGAAAACATTAAAAAAAAAAAAAATGAAACCTTCAGTTGGTGTCTGTAATTCTTTACTATGTCTGCCTTGTGTTACAACACAAAGTTGTCAAAAGTTGTTAAAAAACAGGAGTTGATACAAGACAAAGGAGGCACGAATCTATCAGCTGCTGGACAGGATGCTGAACCTGTTGGTTTTTTTCCTTAAAAAACAAACAAACAAACAAACCCACCAAAAAACAAACAAACAAAATTAAACATTTGTTCCAACTGGGAAGAATGTTTTCTCTCTCTAATGCAGGAGGGCAGTTGATAAAACAGTTTATTTTTCAGCAATATACTTATTTTTCTTCATTATGTTTAAAGCTCTAAAACTCATTTCCTTTCTCTTTATCACTTGACAGCTCAGCTACATAAAAGCATGCAAACACATTTCAAAAAAATGTCAGATGGCCTTACTTACCTTCTGTCATCTGTACGTCTTGGTTCGCATTTCTCTCCAAAGGGACACTGGCAGAAGTGTTCCTTAACAAAACGCTCCTATAAACCTACAAGACACAGAGGAGAGGAAAAAACATTGTTGTCAAGGAAAACAGAAAAGACAGAAGATGAGGCGCTGGAATGGGCTGTCAGGGAGGTGGGGAGTCACTGTCCCTGGTGCCATTCAAGAAACGTTCAGATGTTGTGGTGAGGGACGTGGGTCAGTGGGAAGCACTGGTGGAAGGTGATGGTTGGACTGGATGGTCGTGGAAGCTTTTTCCAACCTTGGTGATCCTATGAGGTGAAATCCATCTGAGTAAGAATGAAGAGAGCAATGAAGCTGACTTTTCCATTATCACCAGAATCATCTGAAGGCCACCTCTGTCCAACATTTATACAAAGGAAAGGAGCCATCATTTACTCACGTGGCTGTTTGCTTGTGGCTGATTCCTGTAACTTTTCATTATATCCTGAAAAGTTCTTTCCTCTTTGGTGACCTGGAAAAGAAAAGGCTGTTGAAGGCAGAGCGCAAACAGAAAGACAGGGCTGCTCAGGTGCAGTGTACTCAATTAGCATCCTTGTACACACATCTTTCATGAGCATTAATATGCTGATGGGAATATGAACAAAACCACACATTTCCATGTTCAAGCATTCTTTTTTTTTTATTTCTGATAGTAAAGCTATTTGTTGCCTGTTAGACATTATCCCTCCTCCAACTTTTCTTCCAGTAATACTAAAAATTAAAAATGAAGCATTATTCCATCAGAAGATGTATTTGTGAATTTGAAAACTACGTGTCTCAACTTTTCTAAGTAGAAAATGAGGAAATACTCAACAAACCACCACACAGGTACATACACACACATACTATTTTAGTTTTCTTTCACATGTCAGAATTGCTCGTCTGCTACACAAGACTCGGTCTTCCAGCCATCCAATTTACACTTCCATCTGAAATAAAACTCTAATTCCTTAAGCCCATATGTTACCTTTGCCATGATATAAAAGGCACAGAGGAGAAGCTGGTCCAAATGCCTGTCCTTCATTAGATCAGCACAGTGAACCAACGTGAACTCAAAGCACGTCCAGATCTTCCTGCGCAAGTCATTGGACACATCCAACTTCAAACACAGGTCACGCAGGCGCACGCTGGCCAGGTGGTAAACCTACAAGAGAAAGACACACAGCAATGAATGGAGCCAACTGAGCTTAACCTATCCTGCAGAAGTGAAAGCCAAGTGCAGCTGTTTGATCTTTCAATACTTTGCTTCCTCAGAGTTTTCTCCTTCTGCCCACAAGAATCTCTTCAAATGCTCAATTGTCAACTGTGTGCAAATGCTGGGTGCTTATAGGAAACCTGATTGAAAAATCTTCCATTCCTTTTGTATTACATCACTCACTCGCTACAGTGGGATGCAATCAACCCTTGGCTATGCTGATCCAATCAGTTCTTCATCCACCAAACAGTCCGACCTTCAAATCCATCCCTCTCCGGTTTAGGATATAAAGGAGAAAATCTCTGAGAACATCTTCAGTAAGAATATATCTCCCTGCCCTAAAAAAAGTAGGTTCTTAACTTACTCCTTTTACTCCTTTACTCTTTTCAAGAAATTCCTCCTTTCTAGAAGCTTTGAGATAGCATGCTTTTCATCCCTGATTTCTGAGGCCACGCGCAAGAAAGATCCGCAGTACTGGAGAGATCTCAAAAATGCAAACAAGAGAATCTCCTGGTACAGGATCCAAAACACAGCAGTTTTGAATGACCAAAACACATAAGGGCAATCTCATTTTTGATGCATCTAACTTCTGCAAACGTGAGAGGCAATAACAAGAGAATTACAAACTGGTAATGTCTCCTACAGAAGCTGCTGAATTAAAAAAAAAAAAAAAAAAAACCAACAAAACCATGTAATGATTGCACAGGGCAGAAAGTGAACGGGGTTACTGAATTCTCTACAATAGCTTTTCCCTTCTCCCAGCAATACGAGAATTCTTCAAGCCAAAGGCAAGGCACGTGAAGACTGACAGGTAACGCACTGCATGGCGTTTCAGCACAGCTGCAGAGGTAAGTCACACCTTCCTGTCACAGCTCACCTTCCTGTAGAACAGCGCCAAGGATCCTGTTCTCTTTGGTTTGTTTCCTGATGAGAGATGCACTTCTTGATCCTGATTCACCTGAGGGTGGCAGGGATCCTGAGCCTCTATTTTAGGTGCCTGACCTAGATTCATTGAGATGGGTATCAGTGTGATCCCACCCAGCTCGTTTGCGATACCTGGAGATGACACAAGCATCCAGGAAACAAACTGTTAGCAGCCACGACAACGCACTGTAGAACTGTAAATCCTAAACTCTTTCACAAATATTTCACACAGAAGATATTTCTTCCTTCTGTATTGGGCACTAGGAAGACCGAGTCTTCACAAATAATAGAAAAGTACATTTCTGGTAATGCTTAAATGAGGAGTATGGTTGCGAATAATCATTTCTGAAACTATCTTCAAAGTACGAGGTTTACATGAAATTGCAATCTCTGTAGTCAGCCTATCACTCTTCTGGGAGTGATGGGCACTGGTGTTCATTTTCTGACACCATTTTGTAAATCTGACTATATGCAGTCCACGTTAGTTTCTGTAATTGTCAAATTCTCTTAATGAATGTCTGTTTAAACATGAAAAGCAGTGATTTTTTCATTTTGTCTTCCCATATGAAGACACAGATTTTGCAATTCAGAAAGGATACAAAACCTCATTTCTCATGTATCGTCCTAAGAAACAGTCAAGCATTAGTTCCAGTAAAACAAAAAAGCCAACCCCCCAAAAAACAAATGCAACCCCCCCACTATTTTGCTCAATGTCTATACACAGCCCTTATTCAGTAATACCAGAAGAATAGATTATACTATTAGAGTTGAGAAACAAACCAATGCTTAACCTGTGATGAGATTTAACTAGAAGGAAGAACTCCACAACTTTGTTTGCCAGGTGGAATCCTTGGAACTCTTGTCAGACATCACATTAAGGCACAGAATGAGATGTTAGCACAAAAGCTTAAGTTCTGGTGCTGTGTTTGCTTGTTTGCTTTGTTAGTGCTCTCTTAAAAAAGGAAAAATAGATACAAGACGTGTGGTCCATCTAGCCAGATCTTAAGGGTAAGCACAGCATCTCATGTGGAAGAAAACCAGAAAGAACTCATACCATGCAGTGGAATAGTAACTTTCTGTCCTGCTTTTCCTGCTACCGTTGCTGTTGTCACAGTCAGTACTGTCTGCCCAGGAGAGATGGACACATTTTCAGCAGCAATGCTTGATGCTGGAGCAATTGTCAACTTGGTTCCCTCTGTTAAAATCTTTTCCATCTGCATCTCTTTGGGGCTGTCGTCTCCAAAGAGTCTCCTCTTGGCACTTCCTGCTGTAGGGGAGCTGTAGCGCTCATGCACAGAGATTGGTGACAATGGCTGAGTGTCTGGTGAGCAAAAGAGAAAAGACAATCTTCAGTGGAGCAGCTGAACGGGAATATTTCTCTGCAGCACAAGAAGAGGTAAAAGATAACAACAGATTGGAATGCATCAATTCTGGTTAAGAAGTGATCTCACAGCTCGCTGTTTCTTGGCAATATGAATAGAGACCTACAGACCTTCAACTGATTTTTATTACTCTGTAGTTACCCCAGACAGTTTGGTTTCATAATATGATAGCAACAGGAAAGACAGGAGCAACCAAGCTACCAGGGCTGCTTGTGGAAAGAACACTCCTCATGGTGCAGAAGCTTTCTGGCTAACCAGCAAGGAGAAACCAATGGACACCTCATTTCTCCTCTGCCAGGATGGTCTGCTGGGTGCCAGGAGCAAACAAACATTTCCAATCCCCACTGTCTTCCATGGGAAGTTAGGAAGAACACTTGGTACAGATGGACAGAGGTGTGTGAGAACCTGGTACCATCTCCCTTCTACTAAACCACTCACCATAACACCTGCAGTAACCATTAATACATCACTTCTCTAACTTGAGTAGTTAAAAAATAAAAAAAAAAAACAGTTTTGTACCATGATTTGCCAGATGAACACACAACACAACAACATCACAGCACCACGAGCAAGAACTTATGGACTCTTGTATGGGATACAGTGGAAGAGTGAAAGCAGCTC
The DNA here is from genome assembly GCF_019232065.1 of Centrocercus urophasianus. NCBI lineage: Eukaryota > Metazoa > Chordata > Aves > Galliformes > Phasianidae > Centrocercus > Centrocercus urophasianus. The sequence goes on along the minus strand of NW_024885122.1, from coordinate 730,684 downwards.
ATCCTAACCAGTGAAGTGGGAAAAAGCAACAGCAGTGCTGCCACTAACCCTTCATCCTCACCCTTAAGGATGTTTTACATGGTGCCTGGGAAGAGCAAGGCAGTTCTTCAGAGGAAAAGAATACTGCAGATAAATTATCATCCTCCCATCCTGCAAAAGCAAGGTCAGTATGAAGAGGACTAAATGCAGTTTTGTCATCTCAATATGTAATAACAAGGGGTGACAGTGGCAACCATCACTGAGCCAGTAGGACAACATGCAGAGAGACCGTGGTCTGAAGGATTATTATGGTAAGAATGAAACAGAGCTACTAAAAATGCTGGACACTGCAAAGAAAAGGTTATACTTGAAGGAAAGGAACCAAAAATCCAGTCCAATTCACTGACAGCAACAACAACAAAACCCCAAAGAACAAACAGCCCCAATAACAAAAATCCCCACAACCCCCACAGAGACTGCAAAGCTACCAGATGACAACTCATCCTACAAGTCAGCTAACCCTGCACCTACACAAAGGCACGTCCTGCTCCACTTCACACCGGAAGCGTGATGACCAATGACTGCTGCTAGTAAAAGACACAAGGGTTTGACTTCTTGATCAACTGGGACTAGAACTGAATAAATAAAATCACACATCCAACATATATGAGGAACTCTGAACGTACCCCGTCTTAAACTCCCGCCAAGATCTGTCCGAACCTCTTTTACTCGAGGATGAACTATAGGAGATATTGGCATCATAGGCAAATGCCCAAGCCCACTTCCTCCATTGTTTGCTTCAAAATTATTGGGAAATATTACCTGAGAAACAAGAAATACCAGTGTAAGATAACAAATAGCTTTCCTTTGTCCCAAATCTTTAACATTTTTTTTTCTGCATAAACTGTTCCATTTGAACAGTGTTCTGTACAAAGCAGCAGTAAGAAGATAATTTTTCAGTAGAGGAAAACAAATAACATACCTCCTCGCAGGTGGGAACCCTGTTTCCTGAAGCCTGGAGAGCAGTCCAGAGTGCTGAGTCCTGAGTCCAGGCAAGGCTCTCAAGGATTTGCTCCTCAATGCTGTTGAGGTGCTTCACCATGTCTCTGGAAAGTCCTTCTTCAGACCGAATCAGTACTTCAATTACCTAACAGCAACAAGGCACTCACATAAAAGCGAAGTCAAACCACTCCTGCGTAACGCGACCAAACCATTTTTCATTTCAGGACTGTGTTCCCAACTTCCCTTCAAGGTGGAATGCTCCAGCTTCCCCCTCACCCTTGAACCCTCCCCAGCCCTTTCTGACTCCTCTGAGCAACCCAGCTTCCACCAAGGCACCCACAGAAGCAGATTCCCCAAACACTCTGCCCTGAATGCCGCCCTTCCTCTGGTGGCTTGGCTTTCTGATTTTCCATCTTATGTCACACTTCAACAGAAGGCCTCTGTGCCTCTATTCAACATCCTACTTCTGCATTTCAGTGCAGCTGTGCTGTCCTGCATCCATACAAGCACACAGATATACATGAAATAGATGTATCAAGCCCAAACACATTCCTTTATTTCCTTTTAAAAGTACAAATTAATTGTTGTTTTTTTTTTTACTCCCTTTGCCAAAGGGGATCTGGAAATAGACAGCAAGCATCCTGTTAGCAGAGAATAACTGCTTGCAGGGTGCCTTCAGGACCCTTCTCACACTGAGCATATACAGAAGGGATGCACAAAGCACATGCTGTGTTACAGCCAGGCAGACATGAGCAGGTGCATCAGATTCAGCTGGGCACATGAAAAGAACTAGAAGTTTATTAATAGCAAGTTACAGTGAAGAACCATTTACAAAAAGGTTTACTTGCTTTAAGTTTCAGCTTCAACTCAAACATTACACATCCCAGGTAACGTTACGGACAGGCAGAATTTAGAATAGCCAAGGCACACGTTAACATCTGTTTCTCTCCTACATGACTACTAGGAGAGCACCAGCCTCAGACTGCCAGTCCAGTAACGTGCCACTTTCAGTGCAGATTCAGGCAGTATGTCTTTACCTTATAAAAGTAGAATGGCCTTAGGTCAAGCACTTCGATTATCCAGGGAAAGGTGCGAGGAGAGCTGTAGGCAAAAAGCACGACCTCCAAGCAGCACGCCATGAGGGAGCGGTGAAACACATCTTGTTCCAAGAGAGCCTTAAGGGATGAGAGAAGACACCAATGACCTGAGCTTATGGAAACGGAGGCACAGGTATGTGAAAAGCCCTGCAGGCACAATCACAGGCACCTCAGTATTAATCTAAGAAACCCCACGCTCACAGAGCCTCCAAAACAACTTCTTAGGGTGGGAAAAGATGGGATGATCCCTTAAAATAATTACTACAAAGAGTATAATTTCTGCTAGGATATAATTCATGTAATAATGGCAGATCTCCACAATTTTCAAAAGTAGTCAGATTACACTTAAAAGAGAAACGCATGGGATGTGTGTAACATCAATGATACACATGGGTTGCTGTCTGCAGACTGATCTGTACTGGAACCATCTGAACATATCCCCCCACAGAGGATTTATGAAGTGTTCTCTTTTGCAGGTTCTTTACTTACAGTCATGTCCTTCCCATGCAGTCTTCGCATTTCTTGTACCATTATAGTCTCCAAGATCTTATAGTACAATATCTCTGCCAGTTTTAATCTGTTTACAGCAAAATCTGAAATTTAAAACCAACGCTGATGAAGCCCTGTGCTGTTTCCACAAACGGCCTCAGCCTGCACTGACCCATACTAGGGCTCCTCTAACAAAGCACAGCACACATATATGCATCCTGCACATGAACACAGCATCCTTTGATACATGCTAGTCACAAGAGCAGCACACTGGAAATACTGGAGAGGATTATTAATGTTTATACTGAAGTCACTTGGAAACAGCTGCAATGCATTTCCTAGTCGTATTCCACTTCCTTCATCTTTAGGAATACAAGTATCAATTTTTGTTAAAATCTCTAAAGTTTCAGCCCTCTCCTGTTATCTCATTTGAACTTAACTTTCTTTTAATTCTGTAATAAGATACTATTCATCATAGTGTCAACAGCAATACTTTTCTGATTGGGAGTGCTGATTGCTAAAGAGTCCCCCACGTATTGGGACAGGCTGAGCGTTACGTTCTGGAACATCCCATGCATTTCACCTTCCTACCTATGTGAGATCCTGGCAGTTCGTCTGTCGGCTGCGTGTAGCTGTGACAGAACGTCTCCCCTATTTCTCTCACTCTGTTCATGATGCTTTCTGCAGGGCTGCGTGCACAAGACCTGCAGGAGAACACAGGAAGCAAGCCTTGGCCATGTAAGTGTCCTGATCCCGTGCAAACAAACAAACAACGCTGGTTTTCCTGAGCTCTCTGTTAGACAGTAACCCCAACATCATAAATCACGGGAAACATCACACGGAAAGATTGTTTCTCTCCTGCTATACAGATTTCACAGCCAACATAAGAGAAATCGAGAGCACAATCAGGAGAAAAAATGCATCAGCAGGAGCAAGGCGTGAGAGCTTTCAAAAAACAAAAGCAAGGCAGAAGGGCACTGATGAACCCCCACAGACACTGCTGGGAAAAGCACCCAGAGAAGCTCTACGTTTGGAGATGCCTTTCTGAATGCCTCCATACTCAGAGGACAGTGGCTCAGGACTGGTAGCAAACGCAGATACTGAGTTATGCTGAAAAGCCAGCGCTGCAACAATGGGTTCCTCAAACAAAGCCTTCTAATTAACAGTTACTCTTACAAGGGATTTATATCTGAAAGAGAGAACATTCAGAAGCATGGACCATTCTAGAATCAAAACCACTGTTCTTCTACTCCTCCCAGTCAGCCAAAGCATATCCCAGCCTCTGCAGAACTCGTGTTCAGGATGAGAAAAGCCTTCAACACATTTATTATCAGAGGCTTTTCTCAATGCTCATCTAAGTTTCAATATTTACAGCTATTGACAGGTTATTACTTGAATGAACACGTTTTTCACGAGAGATTACAGAGGCATTTTAAGAGGATGATGGAAATAACACTGGATTTCCACACAACACCTGCCAAATGGAAACGCATCCTTCCAAGCATTTGTAATCCCAACTTCTAAGAACATCTGTTAGAAGGACCTTCAAAACAGACACAATTCCAAAGATGAGAACTAGAATTACTATCCTCATCTATTCATGAAGGTTGTTACAAAACACTACTTTTACATGTCAGATATTAAGTGCTAATACTAAGTACCCATTATCACTAAAAATAGTAATAAATAAAAAATCCAGAGCCCATACACCACTATTCAGCAAGATTCACAGTCAGACAACTGCCCAACAGCTCTATGATTATGCATTATTAAATTTTTACTTGCTATGAAGCAACACTGGTCCACCTTTTACTGCTGCACTGTGTGCATTTATCTGCTTACACACCAACGTTTCTGAGCACGTGTCACTGCAGTCAGCACACAGACGTGCATCCAGGAGGCCAAAGCTGATCTGCAGAACAGAGTGCTGCTCCCAGAAATGGTGGTGAGGAAGGCCTGGGGCTGCCTTCAGCAAAAACTGAATAGGATTTCCAATATCATACAGCTGCTGAAAGGGACGAATGAAGATGGTGCTGGTGACCCCTCAGGGATGGGGGGTCCAGCTCTCCTCCAGAAGTACGGACCATTTAAAAAACAATGTTCTACTTGATATCAAGACCCATTAACTGGAAATAATAGAAAAACACAAGCAAAAAAAAAATAAAAATACACTGCACCAAACAAGAAAGTGCAATCTGAGAAAGAAAGCAGCCCCAGTCACGAAAAGATGAGCCTGCATTTGTTAGAGAACAGCTGCAGTGGATGTACTTACTCAAAAACAGCTAGAAGCAGGTCACTAGGGGCATTTTTCAACCCAGCCACAATGTTCTGCAGCCGACTCACGCTTTGTGTGGCTGAAGCAACAGGAGTGATGACAGCTTCCTTTTCTCGTAGGTATCTTCTTCCAGTCAGAGGAGTTGAAGGTGCAAATGACCTCTTCTGAGACAGAGATGGATAATCAATAAAAAAAACCAACAGAAGTGGTGCAGAAACAGCATCTCCTGCAAAATCACATCTAAGTTTAAAATAACACAATTAAAATGCTGCCAAAGAAGGCTGCCAGGTCTGTGCTCTCAGGACTTGTGGAAAATTAGTTCCTTTTCCCAATGCTGGGCTCCATAAATACATACAATCCTCTTATCCAAGTTTGAAAGCTATTAGTTGGGTATCTTCCCATACACCCCCTTCATTCGATACAGTTCACGTTGTTAAACACTGCGAAATGCTGACTTTGCTTATAGCTGCTGTTTGTAACCAAAGCAGAAGAGTCAGGCTTTGGTTTTGTGCCTTGAAAGCTATTTTTCATAGAACAGGTTGACTTTTCCTGTCATCAGAAAGAATCACAGGAAAACACAAATTAATCCAGTGTAAAGGTTTCATGGTATTCTTACTGGGCAAGCAGCATGAAATAACTCTATGTCAATATATGGAGGTCTTAACTACCTGCACTTTTTCCTGGACAAAATAACACCAGTTCACCTACAGAAGTGCTCCCACCCTGCTCAAGGAGCAGTTGTTTCCTGCATTAGCAAAGACAACACCACAGTTTCTCTTAGCAAGGCTGCCCGACTAAACGTGTGAGTGACATTCACCTCCCTCCTCCTAGCAAACCACTCAAGGGATGCAGCTTTTCCAAGTCATCTCAGGGATTCAAAGTGCATACGATGAGAAAACTGGACTCCAAAGGAAGGAGCAGTCCCCCCGAAAACAAGTTACATGAGTCACCTTTTCGAAGTGCTGCTGAAGGTGACACTCCACGTGAGCTCTCGCTGCTGTTTTCCCCACTTGCAAATCTGCAGGAAACTTCCGAGGAGTGCCAATTTCTTCCTCAGCATCCGCTCCTAGGAAAACTCTCTCATCAAAGTCTCCCACTGTTAGAACATACTCCTCGTACTCTTTATTCAGTGCTTTGCTGGAAGAGAAGCCAAAGTTTTACAGCAAAGGTTAAACTGCTGAACAAACACAGAAGTGAAGCCAGCACAAACTCAACGCTCCTCATGCTCTCATTAGTAGCAGTGCTTCTACATGGAGCTCCTCTGCGTGAGCAGCCTGCTCACAGCCCTGCTTGGCTGCCTTCAGCTCCAAGCCTCCCACAGCAGCACACTGCATGGCCTGCTCTTCACCCACCAGTGCTTCATGGAGCTACAGAACCACAGAACAGCCTGGGCTAAAAAGGACCACAATGACTACCTACTTTCAACCCCCTGCTATGTGCGGGGTCACCAACCACCAGACCTGGCTGCCCAGAGCTGCATCCAGCCTGGAACGGACCATAAAGATGACCGTGTTCTAAGCCTGCCATAGGCAGGGATGCCCATGCAGTGCATTAATCTCAGACAGTGCTGAAATCAAGGCATCAGGCTCCACAGCTGAATTGCTTCACACACACAATATATACATACATGGAATCTGGCTTTTCTGAACAATTTTCCCATCAGCTGATCCAGAAATGTTGGGATCTTAGGTTGAAACCTGCCAAACTAGGATGCATTTGCTTCAAATGACATTCACCAACACAGACATCTTCAGAATTATTACATTTCCCTTACACTTTCCTGAGGAAGTAGAAAAAAAAAACTGCCTTTCTTAGATGGCAATTAGCATTAAATTAGTTCCACACACTAGAAGAAAATCTCCCAAAGGTCTTGAAAACCTGGTAGATACACATGGAACGTGGGACCACGAGGCACTCGGTGATGCACTCCAAGGCTGCCACAGCCCTTTCCCCGCTTCCATTCCTGTACCCACTCCCTTCTGTGCTGTAAAGTGAACTGACATAAAATCTCATAGCAATGTGTAAAGAAAATGGAACCACTCTGGGCAGGGAATGGAAAGAGATCTACTATACCAGTGTCGGTATTCAGAAAAGTCTGATGACTGCACAGGGTGGGTTCTGAACTGAAAGCACTGTGCCCACGCAGTGGGCTGGACAGCATTTTGGTTTTTTGGAACAGAGCTCGGAGCCACCTGTGAAATACAGATACAGGGCAAGTCCTTCACAAGGACGAGAATCCAGATGCGAATGGAGCTCCTGGGGCAGTGGAAGTCTAAGTGCAGGATATAAAATGCTGACAGAAATTCCCAAATCAAAACAACTGCAGACTGACTGAGCTTTGTTAACATCAGGTGGAGTTGTGTCTTCCTGCTGCTGCTTAACTATTTCCCAGCAAATCCTGATTTCTTTGTCATGAGGAACATGAATGAGTTGGACTTCAATATGTTCCACTCACTGAACAGAAAACTTCTCCTGAAAAGAAGTCACTGGGCTCGCACAGGGAGAAAACGTGCTTCCACCTCAGACAAACAGTACTGAAAGAGCCCATCAGAAGTTAAAGCTCTGCCCAAGCAGAGCAGCAGGGGCTGTGTTAAGTCTGAGCTCTACTTTGGCTGCTTGGCACTCAGTGGCATCTTCCCTCAATGGCACAGAGGAAGGGAACTGAAGCTTCAGTCTCCTCGAATCACCACTGACATGATACTGAACAGCTCCTTTGGCTCCTCAATTCCAGCTAACCTGCGTGTGGAAGAGGAACATTTAACCTGACAAAGGCTCCAGAACCTCCTGTTTGGGCAAAGACACAGGCAGGTTTCCTCAGGTGTCATTCAGTAAAGAACAGGGAACGCTGCCTCATTTGAGTGGCAGTAACCACTACCACCATTAGTCGTTGAGCAGGGATACCAGTGCAGCTCACTGCTCCATAGGGAGCAGAGCAGCACTTCTTCATCTGAATGCTCCGCACATTGCAGCAGGGCAGTCCCTGCTCACGCAGACGGCACAGCTAAAACCTCCCCTTGCAGAACTGAACTATTAGCTGCTTGTGGAAGAGGAAAAAGCTTTGTGGGATCCAGAACAAAGCAGCTGCGACTCATCTTTTCATCTAAATTACTTTTGAGAATTAAATGTTAGAAGTTCCCAAAACAGCTCAGTTTGCCTCCCTCCTCTTTTCTTGTGGTTTTGCAATTGTTGCTCCTTTTTCTTTTGAGCTCTCCCATTGCATTCACAAATGTGTGCACTTACCTGGAGACTAAGAAACAATCCTAAATACTTCCCTATTCACATGCAAATATTGAGGTATGCATAGTAACACATTCATGAGTTTTAGAGCTTGGACTTGCTCAGACTACACACAGGTTAAGAGCTGCCAGAACAACACAGAGTAATCTATGCTGGAAAAGATCCTAAAGATCAAGTTCAGCCATCAGCCAGCACTAAACCACATCCACACGTCTGCAATAGCTGTAGGGATGCAGAGTGCAGCCCTGCCCTGGGCATCCTGCTCCAGAGCCTTAGCACCTTTCTGTGACCTGACATTAAGGAGGAAACTCTGTAGCTCACCCTCTGATATTGGAGGTATCTCAGACCCAGGAAGCATTTCGGCAAGGAACAGCATTGCTTCTCAAATCACCAGAAGCAGTGAGATACAGTAAGATACAGAAAACATGGGATTTAGCATTCAAAGACCCATACTCAAGAAAGAAACCCAAGTCCAAGATTAAAAACGCACACTGTCACTTACTTATTTTCTGTAAAATTGCAAAGATCCAACAGACATTCTCCTTTTAAGATCTAAGAATAAAAAAAAGCAGAAATATCTTACATCATCAATCAAAACCATTCCATCTCTACCAACGTGACAGCAAGACGGTCCTTGCCAAAAGCACAATGAGCACAACCAGACTTGTCCTTTTGCCCAGACCAGAGCAGCACAGTGCTGTTGGTAAGAGGCACAGGCCAGGCCGAAGCTCAGCTCATCCAAGCTGTGGTGAACGCACAGCTCAGGAGCAGCGCTGTTAGCTCTGCGCCCCGGCAGGGAGGAAGCAACCTGCTTCCTACTCTGATGACTACAGACATCTCTATGGAACTTGGAGAAGTTCTCCAGGAGCAAACCCACACAGCACAGTTTTTCCATCTGTGACCCCAACTCCTCATTCAAAGCACTGCATTTACCCCAGACACACACTGGGACCCAGACAATCATGACAGCTGTTCCACAAGATAACATCTTTCATTAAAAAAGCTGATCACCTACAGTGCAGCTTCCATACTGCCAAGAAAGCATCTTTCACTGACATAAAGAGCCAAAACAGAGGGGGCCCTACAGCATGCATCGTTAGAAGGGAGAGCTCAGTTCTGCTCCCGCTGAAATGCAGAGCAACCTGAACCAACACGAGTCCACACGCCCAGCAGAGCGCTTTCCTCCAGCACATGCAGGATTTCAATGCTCAAGACAAGACCATCTGTACAAACACTACCACACGTCCTCCACATAGTAATATGCACCTTCCTATCGAACAGCTTCGAAATGTACGGCTTGAAGTAGTGCTCCTTTATTCCTTTCGCTTCCACGAGAAGCCCATCGTGCAGCTCACAAAGCGTGGCAATGATGCACGGAGGGTCCTCTGAGGCTTTCATCTCTGATGCATGGAAGTCTGCTGGTAAGCCTGGGAATGGGAAGGAGAGGGAAAAACAAATGACAACCTTCAACCTTACTGAAAAAAAGAATAACTAAAGGAACAAAGCGTATTTCATTTTGAACAGCCTACCCCCACCGTACCTTTAAATGACGGATTTAGCAAGTCTCTTCGATTTGGGCACAAAATGGCATTTGCAAAAACCAGGTCCAAGCAGCACAGAAGCAGATGATAGGAATTTACTAAATCGTCCCCAATCATACGGAAATTACCTTGAAGAGACAGCACATCACGTCAGGCAACAGAAGTTCATAACTCAGAATGCATGAGAAACACACGGCTGCAGAACGCAAGCCTACCCTTAGTGTACACAAAGAGGGTCCAGCAGAAGTTGAAGAGATCCTTAACACCACACAGCACCCGCCTGTCAACGAGAGGGGCAGGAGTCAGTCTCTGCTTCCAGGAAGCTGAAGCGCACTGCTTAGCAAGAGTTTCCTTCTGCTCAAAGCAACAGTCGGAGCCATCACATCACAAGGGCACACAGAGGCACGTCGTAAGCTGGCGGCACACAGAGCAGCTCTCACTGCAGCCTCCTGGACTGCTCTGCACAGCTTTTTGCACAGCGTCACCGACTGCTCTGAGCCAACAGCTGCTTGTGGTCGGTGCCCCAGGCACTACCTTGGTGATGTTGCAATTGTGACAGGAGTCTCACAGAGCTGCATGTAGCAGACTGCTGAGGGCTCTGTCAATTGCAGTGCACCTTTCTCCTAAACGTTTTACTAAAGCATCGCACACCCTTTCAAAATATGCAACTACAACATGGCTGCAGCTCTTCTGGTGAATACTCTAGAAGTAGAGATGAACCAAAACCACCCGACAGAGAAGCTGCGTGCTCACGTTAATGAATGCTGCTCTGATGAAGGTACGTGAACACAGTGCAAGGACATTTCTCCTCATACAGGCTCAGCAAAACTGGTTGCAGCAGCAGCTCCCTTCCCATATCTGCATAAGGAGCCACACCAGAGCGGGTTACTGTAAATTACCCCCTCACATCCAGACCAAATTGAGGCTGCAGAAACCCCCAGCACTGAGCCAGCTCAGCTTCCTCTGCTGAAGGTCATATCCTCACCAGAGCTACCAGGGACAGCCATGCAGTCAATGCAGAACAAGGATGAAGCCCTTTAATTAAGAAGTGCTCCGTGCATCAGGAAGATGACAGCACCAGTCGCTGCATATCATACAGATGAGCACATTGGCTGCAGTTTGCTCCCACAGAAGGGCCGGCGCTCACCTGGCATTCACATAAAGCAGCCGCTCACTGGAGTCCACTGATGCAGCACTGTGAGGAGTGCAAGGAGGGACAGTAGCCTGGTCTCAGCCACTGCCTATGCCTGCACTGAGCATCCCTGCATGTCTGCTCAGTCACTTCAGAACTCGGCCTTGTTTTTTAAAGCACAACTAGCGCTCTCTTTATTTGTAAAACCGTTGTAAAGCCACACGAGAGCTCCCCAGTACCTCTGCTTCCTGCTCCGTTGGGGTTTCGAAGTTTCCTCGTTAGGGTTTTGAAAGATATCCAAAAATATCGGTTCAAACTTCCTGAAGATGACAGTGGACACCTCGAAGTTCCTCTCCAGCCTTTCCACCCGCTCCCGGAACTCCTGTGGCACATTCGACATGTCCATCCACTTCTTCATTTTGCTAAAGAACTGAATCAAACTTAAAAGGGAAGAGGAAAAAAAAAAGAAAGAAAAAAAGACAAAGAAACCGTCGTGTTATAACCGGCTTTAACCGCCGTTCTGTCTCAGCGCTGCCCCGTGCGGGCCGAGCGGCGCACCTGAGCCTGGCGGAGCGCAGGATCCGGGTCAGCGACACGCAGTTGCCCTCCATCAGGCCGCTCCCCACGGTGGGCAGCACGCTGCGGCGGCACGCGGCGTACAGAGCGCAGGCCAGCCAGTGCTGCGCGTCCCCCTGCAAGGCAACGCCGCTCGTGGGGCCGGGGCAGCTCGGCACGGCGCGGCCCCGCCGCCCGGCCCCACCGCCCACCTCCAGGCTGTAGGTGCCGCGCAGCGCCGTGAAGTCGCGGAGCGCCTCGGCCGCACTGCCCGCGTCCAGGTTGAGCTCCCGGCACAGCCGCTCGATGGCGGCGCCGAGCTCGGGCTCAGGCAGCGGCTCGGTGCGGGACATGGCGGCCCAGCACGGCCGCCACGGCGCCGAGCTGCGCTCAGCGCGCCAAAACCTACGAACCGGAAAGGGTGCGGCCACTTCCGGCGCCACCAGCGCCGACGGGCGGGAAGCGGGAGGGGGCGCGGGGTCGGAGCGGTTGTGCTCCGCGCGGGTCCGAGCGCAAGGTGCGGCGGAACGGCCCGCCTCAGGACGCCTTTCCGGAGCCCGGACGCGCCCGAGGGAAGGCTGGTCCCGGGGGCCGGGCCGCGCGCGCGCTGCGTTCGCTCGGCAGAGCTGCCGTCCTCGGGCGCGGGGCGGCCCTCGGTGTGGCACCGCGCGCGGCCGGCGAGCATCGCCGTGCGGCTCGCGAGGAGCGGCGCCGAGGCGCGCGGGGCAGCCAGCGCGGGCGGCCAGACCGGCCCACCCCGCTCGTCCTCGCGCACCTGCGGGAATTTCCGCGCGTTTCTTCCGGCTGATGACCCGCTTTCCTGAGGCGCGCGGTCCCGAGGCGCGGATCCGTCGCAAGCCGTTATTTGGCGCCTCGGAGCGCCGAACGGGGCTACGGCGTCAGCAAAGAGCGCGGCCCCGCTCCGTCCCGCGGAGGCTGCCGGCCGTTGCCGCGGTCGCTCTCGGGGCCTCGCGTCCGGCCCCAGGCGCCCCGAGAGCTCTGGGATCGGCCCGCCGTGCCTTCGGGGCCGCGGCAGCCCTGGGAGCCGCGGCGCCGCCCGAGCTCCGCTCCGCTATGGGAGCGCGGCGGGCCTCGGCGCTCGTGCCGAGAGAAAGGCGAGGAACCGTTATCACTGAGTCAGGTGAATTAAACGTTCACATATATTTGCTGAAAAAAATTATATACATCTGTAGCAAGGCTCTGCCAAGTCTGAAAGATAAGCATCATCTAGTCACTAAATTAAAAAAATAAAAATCTGACCTTTAAATCTTTTTTTTTTTTTCTCTTTTTCTTTTTATCCATGTCCAAGAGCACAGACCGTTTATTTTGTTAGCACATTTGGTGGAGGATGGATGTTCGTGTGAGTATCCATGGAAACCAGCGACAATTTGGCATTTCTTTTGGATAGGATGGAAAATTATAAGAAGCCACTTAATGCCTTACAGCCTAAGTAATCCACAGAGTATATCGGGTTGCAAAAGGGTCACAAAGTAGCAGTCAAAGAGAAGCCTAAACACCCAGAGACTTAGCGTACACGTCTGATAATAAGAACAAGGTATAGAGCATGCCGGCTAATTAAATAAACGCCACTTAAAACCCTGTTCCTTATGAGTGTAACCCTGGAAAAACCATCCCGTGTGAGAAATGGACTCTGAAGAGATGTCTACATCCAGTCACAGTAAGGCTTTGAAGATACATGAAGTTTTATAGCATTTGTATTTTAAGGATTTAGGGCAAGTACATGTTCTTCTACTGAATAAAAAGAAAGTTAGTACTTAAAAGGTTCAAAAATATATCAATCGTGATTTTTTTTTTACATAAATAAATTATATTGATTTTGGATTTAACAGCTGAGAAAACCCTTTCTGCTTCCACTGGAGGCAAAACTGAACAAAATGTTAGTTAAATAGAGATAGCAGCATTTCTAAGAAATCTGTCGACAGCGATACAGTATCTATGCTACGAGGAAGTTATTAAATAGAAGACATTTAATTGGGGGGGGGTTTGCATCGTGATCGGTTACAGACTTTAAAAAATCACCCAATCCAGGAATCTGGGAATACGTCCGTGAAAGGATGAACTTTTCAGCTCGTGGGTAACAGACTTCTTTGAGATGCTGATTTCAACATGTACACCATTTATCATTCCAAATGTATAAAAGACAATGACAAAAAAAAAAAAAAAAAAAAAAGCATCATAAATAAATAATGCAAACCGAAATAGTTATGCCAAAACATTTGGACCATCCGATAAATTAGCAAAACTGTAACAGAAAATAAGTAAAAAATACAGTAAATTGTGACAACCAGATGTGTGACCGGTGACTTGACGCTCCCAACGCCCGCCGCGCTGACTTCAAGTCTCAAACCATGAGCTGCAAATGAGAACGAGCCCAAGTGAAAGGGAAACGAAAGGAGTGAAGGGGAGGAGAAACGGAGGAGTTGCCTGTGGAGGTGTCTCAACACACACAGAGTTTCGGGCACTGACTGCATTAAAACCTGTCCGTTTAAAACACGTACGTCAAAATCATTTGCCGATGGGGGGACTTGGAAATACTGTTCAACAGCACGTAGAGGAATGGAAAGAAGAAGCAAACGTGATCTCTTCACAGTCTACCACTAGGAAAGAAGAACAAACTCGAGCTTTGGAGATCCTGCGGTCCTTCTGCCCTCAGAGCAGCACAGCCTGCAGCCTCCCCTGCTCTGACAGACGCCGCATCTGAACATGGACCCCAATGGACAGCAACTCAAAAAGCCTCAGTGTTCATAAAAGAGCATTAAAATCAGTGTGGCCTGTTTGTGGCCTGAAAAAATAACATTACAGCACTCCTAATGCCATAGATGAGGACTAACGCTGTAGATGAGAACAGAATTCTAGCGGGGCCATGGGGGAACTGGTAGCGATGGGTACAGGAATCCCAAAAAGTCATGCAAGATGTGCAAAACGTTTTCAGCTCGGGCTGAAAAGCTCTCATAACTATCAAGGAAAGGGCAACGAAAATTCCACTTAACGTAAAACCAAACTTTGGTTTGAAAAAATACAAAAGAATGCCTATGTAATATTGTCACTCACTGTCGTTTGTTTCCAAACCTTTGAGGTGGGGGTGATGCAGAAATTATACCACTACCAGTAATGTCTCTTTGTTTCAAAGAAATGAATATATGCATTTTCAATCATTAGGTATATACTTCTGTCTATACTACTATTCTAGTAACCATGATAAAATAGGGAAATACTTCAAATCAAAAATACACATCAGCACTTACTATAGCTGTGCTTTTTACCCCCAAATACAGGCTCTGTCACCCAGTGTCGCTGGAGAAAGAACCACCCCTGTCAGTGCGCAGACCAAGAGGTGAGAGCTTTGCTTGGCTCTGTTTTTGCTTCCTTTTCTTCTCAAATGTGTGAGTGGTTTGGGGGGTGCCCAAGAACTGGATTTGCTCGGCCGGGATGAACGACTGGAAAACAGAACGAGAATTCTGTGCCTCCCACACTAGCTAGACAACACTGTTTATCTAATAAAGTGGCAAGACCCTGCAACTATTAACATATAATATGTCACCATAGTTTTCTGACAGGGAGTTAGGTAGATAATATTACTCATGGAAACACAGGTTTATGAAGGTGGAGTGGGGGCAGGAGGGTAAGTAACAAATAGGTATGGGATAAGAAACTTACAAGCCACAATCTTTTTTTTCAATGAAACAAAAGTTCTAATTGGTATCATTAACTTCTTTGACCTCCTCCTCTGCTGGTACATCCTGCTCTTTCTCTGCTGGCAAAGGCGGTGTTTGCTCTGTACAGTTTTGACCGTTTGCAGCTTCTTTTTCGGGCAGCGAGACAGTTTCTGGTTCTGGGTTCGCTGCGTCCCCTTTCGCTTTCTTTCTCTTCCGCTTCTGACTCTCCAGGCTGGCTGCCTCCGCGTGCCTGGCCTGCTGCATGCCCGGCAGCGCCATGCCAATGCCAGGGGAGAGAAACATCGACGGATAGATCAGTCCGGGTGACATCCCTGGGATAAGAAACGGGTTAAAAGCTACAGGACTACTGGTAGTTATTGCGGATTCTGTCTGATTAGAAAACGAACTAGGGCCGGGCTTATCTTCAGAAAGAGTTTCTTTTTTCGCATCCTGGCTGCTCTGTTTATCCTCAGTAGCTTTCTCTGCGTTCGATGTACCACTTTTTGTTGTGCTTGTTAAGGAAGTCGGAGCAGTGGCGGTACAAGTCGTTGCCATGGGTGGGTTGAGAAGCCCTCCGACGCCGAACATCTGCGGCACGGTGGCCATGCCTGGCAGCATCATGGGCAACATGCTCAGGGTGCTCTTCACGTCCTCGCCAGCGGGCACGGCCGCAAAGCCCGCAGGGAAGCCGACCAGCCCGGTCAGGGGGATCCCTTGCATGTTTCTCATGTTCTGAAGTCCCACTAGGTCCATTCCGGCAATCAGTCCGTTCATGAACAATGGTCCCATTCCAGAAGAAGAATCTGCTACGACGCCGGGGCCTTTGATGAGCTCGCTTCTGGGCCGCCTCCCCCTGCGGCGCGGCCCCGCGTCACGCAGCACCGGCTCAGTCAGCACACGGTTGAATTTGCTTTCTGGTAAGTAGCCCTAGGAACGAAACAGACACAACACAAAATGCCTCGTTACTGCACGAGAGGAAACGTGGCTTTCCGTACTCGCATCTGCATCCCAGATGGTGTCGGCACAGAAACATTTGCTGACATGATTCTGGATATGGAATTTGAGAGTATGCCTGACTTTTCCCCAGGGGATGCTGCCAAGTGCAGAACATCCTCAGTGTGCCCTGGCACAGGGCTGCAGTGCCAACGTGAGTGGGGGGGAGGGAGGCAGCAGGGACAGCAGCCTTTGGCTCCTCCGAGCCCCTCCAGCTGCTCCCAAGGACTGGAACCCCTCCTAGCACAAGGAGCACTGGGCAGCTCCATGTCAGAGGCTTAAAGTTCGCTTCTACCCCAGCTTTAGTCCTGGCTTCAGCAACCCTGGATATGAGCTCTAAGGGCCAAATTTTCAGCTGCAGGAGACGCAGAGAGTGGGTGTACTGCTGAGCTCCATGAGCATTCACTGCAGGAACAGAGCCCAGCGACCACAGTGAGGGAGAAGACAGCCCACCTTTGTGGAGCAGTGCAGCCAGACACACAGCACAGCCTAACACTCCATTTTTCAGCGTTCTCATCACAAATATTTGAATGGGTTTTTTTGTGCCTCCCTCGAGCTGCAAAGACTTTTGTGCCTTTGAACAATTGACAATAATAGATCTGCACATGAGCTATACTTCCCACTGACACCTCAAGTGCAGAACAAACCATTGGGAAAGTTTGCGCAGCCCAGCTGCTGCTCCAGGAGGGACAAGCAAGCACTGGTGCACACGGTAATCTGCACAGCAGCCCAGGTAGCCCAGACACCACGGGGCAGCCTGCCCAACACCCAGCCCTCGAGCCCCTCCAGCGGCCGTCCCTCTACACGCATGCACAGAGAGTGGCAGATAGGGCTGCTGAGCACTATGGGCTGATACACAGCCATACCTCAGGCAAAGTGGGGCAGCCTAGGAGGCATCCACAGGAGCTGGAGGCAATTCGAGGCAATTGACTGCACAGGGCATGCAGGCCAGCCTGGACGTGGAGCTGTGTTTTTGGTGGACAGAGGCAGGATGTGCCAAATTGCCAGCACTCATTAAAAACGGATTTCAGAGTGGTATAAAACTCTAAGCCACCTGATCCCCCCTCTAGCCCCTGCTCAGCAAGGTTGCTGAGGTACGTGGCCTTGAAACAAGGAGCAGTGAGTGGGGCCTCTGGGAGCAGCCTGGGGGGATGCACGTGGCTGCTGTCCCTCGCCAGGGCGGGGACTGGTGGGTGAGTGCACTGGTAGGGCTCTGCTCCCCGCTACCCCTGTCCTGCTGCTGTCCCAGCCCCCCACACTGCACACCCGACAGCAGGCTCAGGCTGGCACGCACAGAGCTTGCAGGAGCTGATAAAAAGGCTTGGCCCAGGAAACTGCTGGAAAATGTGACTCATGAGAAAGCACTGTGTGCAGCTCCTGCCCTGAGCGCAGGTGGATGACTGATGCGCTCCTGCTGCCCCCGTCTCTTAGTCTCCCAAGCCTTTCAGAAAGGTTCTGCAATGGCTGCCCTGTCCTGCCATGCCCTTCCCAGGGCACTGAGCACCTCCTCTCCTGCTCAGCCGCGATGTGGAGCCATGGCTGTGCCCAACCTTCCTGTGCCGCGCGGCCCAGCTAGTCTCCAGCTGTGCCATCACAGAGAGACCCTGCCCTGCAGCTCATGGGGCCTCACTGAAGAAAGGTGGTGGGGATGGGGAGGAGGAAGAAAAGATGATATGATACAGATTTCTCCAAAAGCTCTAACTTACTGAAAGCTTAACAATGTCAGCCCAGTCAGCTGCAACAGCATACTCCAAGTTTGCATCAAGCCACCTTGGCAATTCCTTCAATGCTGGTGCCGTGGCTCCCCCTAACTATAAAACATAGCAGAAGGATGACCTCTATTGCAGAAAGAGTTATGCAAAATAACACAAGAAATACGATTAAATGTCTAGGCAAACACACAGTTTAGGAGCATCCACCAGCCTCTGAAGGGGATGGTTGCTACACACCTGGGAGGCTCATGCAGGAGGTGGCCAAGCAGACAGACCATTTGGTCCTGTCCAAGCAGAGGGAGGACACCCTGAGGTGCTGATTAAGGTGCAGCTGGGAGCCAAGGCCAGCGTTTTCTGCTCATGGCTGTGGGCCAGTCCCTCCAGCTGTGCTGTGAATGGGATGACAGCACGTCTCCTGGCTCGCCATCCGGGGCTGCGGTTTGGCTGGGGCAGATGCTTTTCCCTTGCTATGCCACTTGGCAGGACTCAGTACGGGACCAATGCCTCCAGCCACATAGCTCAGGGAGCAGAGGGCCAGCCCGTGCCCTGCCCTGCCACCCAGCACTGCCCTCCTGCCTACGAGTGTGCCATGGGGTGGGGACAGAGCATTTGTACGAGACACACTCAGAACTGGAGGAACCCACCCAACTCCCCAGGTCTCCAGCAGCCACTGTGGGTGCAACACAGAAACACAGGTGTGGCCGAATCGGTCTCCCTCTACCCTACCACTCTGCTTTGGGTTTAGAGGTGATTATGGCTACCTCACCTCCTGAAGCCCTGGGTGTGTTTAACAGCCATATTTGGGTGCAAAGTTCCCTGTCTCATTCAGAGAGGCTGATACCCGTGCACAAGCAGTGGGTAACTCCATACTCCCAACTCTCGCAGCTCGGTAAGCACATCTCAGTAAGCAAGAGAAAGCACTGCAAGCCCCGCATTCCCACACGCCTCTCGCTCTGCTGGGTATCAATGTGCTTCTGCTGCACCTCGTAAGGAGGAGCAAAACAGACATTTGCAACACATGGGAATATTACAAGTTTTGGAATACTGCAGTGAGTTCAGAGGTAATGATTAGATCCAGAACAGGAGCCAGCAGCCAGGGCTATGCTGATGGCAGCTCCCCACAAGAGGCTGTCGCAGTGCTGCTGCCGTGTAGGCACACAGCGCAGCAGTGAGCTCCCAGCCCCTCGTGCTGCAGGCAGTCACTTGTAGGTGTCTCCTCGGTCCCACATGTGTCACAGAATATCATACACCGAGTATGTATTCCATACTTTTGCCCTGTCCATGTGGTTCCCTGGATTAAGATCCACCCCTGGCCTGCTTAGGTTCTGCTAAGTGCTTCAGGACACCGAGGGCAGAGCACAGAATAGACCTTCGCTTACCCTCCGTCCGGTACCCTTATGTACCACCGGCACCCGCTCCTCGCCCGTGAGTGCACTAATGTCCAATTTGCTGGGGTCCTTGCAGCGCTGCCTCCTCTGCTTGGGCTTGTCTGAAAAATTCTGGAGTGCAAACAATACAACATTAATGAGAGCAGACAGCTTAATGAGGCTGGCTGGCTAGAAGCCCTGCAGAACGATGACACAGATGAGCACTCGAAGGACAGGGATGCCCCTGCAGCCCTGGGCAGAAGCTCTACGAGCAGCACACGCAGCCTCCGCCACTGGGCCACTTTTCAAATGAGCATTAATTGCTGGAGGCACAAAGGGACTTCTGGGCACAGCACTGAAGTGGCACCATTTCCTGGCTCCCCCCAACCTGCTCCACACTTGTACACACACATCTGTAAGCGGGGTGCTCTGCTTCTCTGCAGCTCAGCCCATGCTTTTTTCTGCTGTATTTCAGCAGTTCCCACTGCACAGCTGCTGCACCTGGTTGGGGTCCCAGCCCTTCAGGACCACAGTGCAGTTACAGCTGAGTTCTTGCACTCCCACTGCACACAACAAGCCCTGGGAGATCCGCCAACGTGCAGGCATGGATATAGCATTGTAACAAACTACTGCAAGCCCCGAGTCCCAGGAGTCAATGAAAAAAGAGAGCTGTTGGAGAGGGTCCAGAGGAGCCACAAAAGATGATCAGGGGGCTGGAGCAGCTCCCCTATGAACACAGGCTGAGGGAGCTGGGCTTGTTCAG
>NW_024885122.1:666934-710765 GCF_019232065.1 Centrocercus urophasianus | reverse complement strand
AGTTGAGGGAGGGAAGATTGAGGTTGGATGTCAGGGGGAAGTTCTTTATAGAGAGAGTGGTGAGGTGCTGGAACAGCTGCCCAGAGAGGCTGTGGATGCCCCGTCCATCCCTGGAGATGTTCAAGGCCAGGTTGGATGGGGCCCTGGGCAGCCTGGGCTGGTATTAAATGGGGAGGTTGGTGGCCCTGCATGTGGCAGGGGGTTGGAGATTCCTGATCCTTGAGGTCCCTTCCAACCCTGGCCATTCTGTGATTCTGTGTGAAGGTCCTGAGACTGGCCTGGCCTTCGAGAACTCAACAGAGCTGCTCCAGAACCCCAAAGCAGCTTTCAAACTGATCTCTCAGAGACAGAACACCTGCCTCAAGGCAGGGAACCCCTCAGTGTTGACACAGAGCTTGCTGGCAGCAGCTGGTCTTTGGCGTGGCAGATGTGTGAGCTCTGTAAGCCCCCCAGAAGGCCAGGGCACTGGGAAGTGGTGGAAAGGCAGCTGCATTGCTGCTCCATCAACAGACTGCTTCCTGCAGTGCTCCTGGTCCAGGGCACAGATCTCTGTGTGTCTCAGGGTCTTAAAAAGCTGCTTGATCTCCTCATCTCTCAGGAGCCCCCCACCCTGCCCAGCTTGCCCCTCCTCCATGCTCCTGCACTCCAGCCCTGGGGAAGCCCTGCCTTGGGCACACACAGTTTTCTGTGACCAAGAAACAGTCTATTATGTATGGCATCACATTTCTTCCTGCTCTGCAGCCTGTGCTCTGCCTACCAGATTGTCCCAGAAGCTGAACAGGCTGAAATCTGAGGAGCAGATCACCCTGTGAAACCGAGAGGTGGACAGATGTCTATGAGACTACAAGAAGAATCAGACAGGCCTCGTGTTCTGCTCAGTGCCACTGTGTTCTGACTGTGCCTGCAGACATGTGCCCCCACTGCAGTGCTTCCATTTTCAAAGCAAGGAACTCCGCTTTGCAGGGAACATGCTGTCTGGGGGCCTCGCCTAATACAGCAGCATAGCCTAAAATGACCCCAAGTGAAAGGGCTTTGAGCATCCCAAATGTCTTTTCCTATTTATCTCCCTACCCCTGCCATTTCTGGAAGACACTGGACTACAGACTCACACTGCACATGTCTGATGCCCAGGACTGGAGCTGTAGAACAGACCTTGGGGCAGGGGCATGCAGCTCAGCAGGTGGTTCTGTGACTGCACAGAGAACCATGCCCATCCCCAGAGCGTGACCCAAGCCTGACAAACACTGCCACCTGTGGCACAGGGAAAGGTGCTACGCTTTGAATACTTCATGGGGGCCTTGAATTTAAGAGCGACCACACTAAGCCTAACACCAAAGGCAGCACACAAGGCAGACACAGGAACACACACATGCCACCAAAGGCCACCCTTACTGTGCCGAAGCTGGGAACGTCGAGCGTGTAGTCGGACTGCTGACGGAGCCAGTCGAGGAGACTCTTGTTGGGGACAGCCTTCTCAGCCTGGCTGCCTGCAGCTGGGACTGGCTGCGGAGTTGAGGTAGCAGCTGCCGGCCCATCTGGGAGGGGGCTGTTCTGGGGTGGCTGCAGCTGATCGTCCTGAACGTCCTGGAGTGAAGGGAGGAGCAGCCCGTCGCAGCATGTAGTGATGCATCTGTCCCCACACAGATCCCAAAGCAGCTCAACTGCCACCACAGCACAGGCTGGCTTCTTCAAACCCATGTTCCCTGCACCTGCTCCCCAGCCCAGCGCCCCAGCGCATTCTGCTTCCACTCAGCCCCAGCACTGCTAGCATGGAGGGCAGAGAGCTGGGGGATGCTTCTGCATCTCACCTGCAAACACTCTCATGACTAGGAGAGCCCCTTGCCCAACAGATCACTCCTACACATGGTCTGAGGGGACTGCTCTGGCTCCCAGTTTCCAGTGCTCAAGTGGACCCCAGGGGAGAAGACTTTTGGCAAGAGCTTAAATGCAGTCACGGACTTTTTATCACGTTCTCTAACAGCAAACACTCCACATCTGGAACAACCGCTTGTGATAATGCTTACTGGGGGCAGCAGAGCTTGTATAGGGGAGCTGGACCACGAGAAGAATTGTGCTCACTGCACGGGGCCCATGTGAAAGGAGGGAGTATCAGCTCACCTGCAGCCTGGTTGGAAGAGGCCTCTCCTTCAGGAAGATGAGATCCATCCCTTCTACATTTTTTCTCCTGCCCCGTCTCCTCCTCATGGCAGCATCGTCTCTTCGGAGGCTGCCATTTACAATTTGTCCTGTGACAGGATGGATTAACCCCGCCTGCAAGATGCCGGACAAGTCCATGCCCAGGGAGCCCTGGAGGGTGTTGACAGTCCCCAGCTTGGGCATGTTTGTGTTCAGAGGGAAAGGAGAGGAGTTCCCTGGGGATCCGTCAGAGGCTCTGGACAGGTCCACAGCCGCATCGCGCCAGCCGTTCAGCACAATGGGAGGATGAACATGGGCTGCTGCCAACTGCTCCAAGCTTCTCTGCTTGGCATCTCTCTCCAGCTCAAATTCATACAGCCGCCTGTGCTTCCGCTCATCTTTTGCAAAGGCAGGGTTCAGGAAGCCTTCCTGCACGGATCAGAGACACAGAGCAAGTTATAGCTGCTGGTGCAGCGCCGTGGATTCCAGCAAACCAACGCACAGAGCTAGCGGTCAGGCTGCCCTGCTCCTCTGCAGCATGTCCTTTCCCTGGGCACAGCACACCTCACCCTGTGTGCAAGTGGTGCCATGGTACCCTCGGACCAACACGGACTCCCACATGCTTCATCCACAGCTGGGGCAGAGGTGGAGTCCCAGGTCAGCAGCTTCCTGCTCTGTGCCATGTCCATCAGAGGGAGATGAGAGACCAACAGGGAAGTGCCCTCTCCTGCACTCCTTCCTTCGGGACACGGGGGTAGCTGGGGGCTGGGAGCTCACCAGGAGTCCTCACCAGAGGGACTGAACAGCCCAAGCTGCATGTTATGCACCACAACTGGCACCAAGAGGCAGTGAAACCCCCACCTGGAGCAGGAAGCTAATGAGCACCTGGGGAAATGCTTCATCCCGGGGTCCTAAACCTGTCTTCAACCAAGGGTCCCGCTCACCTTTTGTACCTGTGAGATTAACACTCCATTGTTAAAGCTGGGATCGGGGGCTTCTGACTCAGCAAAGCTGTTCCTGCTGCCGGCATTGCTGGCCACGGCTGGGGCTGCCAGCAGACTCTGGGTGTCAAACTGCTGGCTGGAGGATGGCCATTTGCCCTTCAGGATGGCATGGCAGATGTTGTCAATGCGGTTGATGATCACACGATCCTGCAAACAGGATTGGATGGGGGGGATGCTGGGACTCCAATGACTTTAGTTCATGTATGCCAAATCAGGATTAAAGATAAACCCAACCCTTGTGTCCCAGCTCAGCAGCAAACTGCTGTGGGGCACCGAGCACAGCGTCCATTGGGAGCCACGTGCAGAGGAGCAGGAGGAGGCAGAGCTGGGGCTGTGAGCCACTGTCTGTCAGGACAAGGCAGTAACATCCACAATAGAAAGTGTTCATCTTCGACTCACCTTAGGCCACTCAGAGAAGGAGTAAAGCGTCTTTTCCTGCAGCAGCTGGGCGATGGTTGGTGCCCGGACATCCTGCAGGTCATCAATCTCCCCAGGCAGGACAGAAGCTGAACTCTTGCTCTCTTCCTCCAAATATTTCTCCGGGCCATCTGAGAAAGCGACAGAACAGAGCCCATTATCACACTCCCTCCCTAACCCCTCAGGGTGTTGGCACTTCCTCTCCCCTTCTCACCCTGATGCCCAGCAGGTCCCCAGCAGATCCCACTCCCCAGCCATCCACCAAGAAACACAGCCAGGCCTGGGCCAGGAGCAGGCAGCGCACACCACAGAGGAGCAGATGGCTGGGCACTGCCATGAGCTGAGTTCTGGGCTTTTATTACAGTGGCCCCATACCTTCCCCAGTGGCACAGCTGGAGCCCCGGTGGGTGAGGAGAAGGGCAGGGGCCTTACAGACAGAGCTGCCCACCAGAGTGCTCCAGGCTTGGAAGGGAAGGGTTTGGGCACCCCATGTCTGTACCCAGGGCAGAAGGGCTGCTGGGGTCCTGGCAAGCCCAACTAGCAACCAGCCACCAACTAGCAACCAGCCTGGTCACATTGGCCAGAGGTGACCTGCTGGGTTGGTAGCTGTCCCAGGAGGCTGGGCAGCCTCTTGGCTCTGGCTCAGTACTGGGGACAGCAGGTCCCACCCCTCCCAGATGGAAGGGAGGAGGGGACTGTCAGCTAGCAGGAGCTCTCAGACTGTACCTTGACTCTGGCTGCTGCCAGTTTTCTCCTCCTCATCTCTGATCTCACACTCCTCTTGCTTCACCCCCAGAGGCACAGGATGCAGGGCCTCCCTGCAGCCTGCCTGCCCCTTGGTCTCTTGGCCCCAGGCTTCTCCCCCAGCATGGAGGGGCTGTGTCCCTAGAGCCCCCAATGGAGGGGCAGGCAGGCTGAAAGGCCGGCTCTGAGACTGGCCTGGCAAGTGCTGCAGGGTGTTCTCCTCATCCAGGCTGTGGTCTTCCCTGCCCTCCGGCCCAGGCTCCGCGGGCACTTTGAGCGTCCCCAGCCCCAGGGACCCTCTCTCACTGTTCACATCTTCAGGACAAGTGTCCTCATGTGTGGGGAGGCCAAGGCTCTGCTCCTCACCCCCCAGTTCGTCACAACTGGCCCTGGCCCTCGGACCACTCAAGCCTTCTGCAACATCTGCTGCTGCCTCTGAGTTATCATCGTCCTCTTCTTCCTCATCTTCCTCACTGTGGCTCTGACTTGGACCTGCTTTTGCCTCCATTCCTTTCTCCTGCAGCAGATTAATGAACCTCTGCTCAGGAGGAACCTTCATGTCATAGTTGTGAAGACTGGGACTGTACAGCCCTACACTTATAACCCCTTCCATGGCACGGTGCTCAGACAGCACCGGCGCAGGGCTGCTGAGGTCTCTCTTCTGCTGCACGGCCTCACAGAGCTCTGCTGGGACGCTCCGTGAAGGGTCACTTTCAGGAGTAGAAGGTGAAGGCTCAGCTTCTTCATTCTGACAGTCCATTTGGTCACAGCCCACCTGCAAACCCTCCAGGAAGGAAGCCTCTCTCATGGCCTCCGCATCACAGCTGGATGGATCCTCGTCCCCCTCTAGCTTGCCCTCAGACAGTTTAGCAATGCTGCTTCCAACATCTGTGCAGGTCGGGCTGTCTCGGGCCAGGGAGCTCTGCTCACTGTTGCAGATCTTCTCGTCATACATCATGCACATCAGCGAGTCCGGCAGCGAGCTCTCATCATAGTTACTGGAAATGATGTCCCGGACTTTAGACATGAACGTTTCACAGTTTGCATCCGGCGGGCTGCCCCCGGCTTGGGACATGGTGCTGTCAGTGTTTTCCAGCTTGATCTGACTCTCGGTCTCATTCTCCAGGGATTCACAAGTCCGATCCACCTGGCTATACAGAGGGGAACTGTAGAGTTTGGAGTTAGTCTGGTACAGGCAGCACAGAGATTCCGAGCCTGGGATCCCTGTTCTTTTATGCTGGGCATAGTTCCTGTACGCATCTAAAAAGGACAGCTGCGGGTCATTCATGATGTAGTAGTCTGTGCGATTCAGGCCGTGCTTGGCGGTGCCGATCAGCAGGTCCCGGTCGTGTTTGCCACACTCCCACCACACGGGCAGGTAGAGGCTGGGCCGGCACAGCTTGAGCCGCTCGTGCAGCTGTGGACACCTCAGCACCTGCTCGCGCACCTTCCGCAGCAGCTCAATGCGGTACAGGGTTCTGGCAGCACGCTCCTCCGTGATGGGCTCCACGTAGATGTCGGGATCCGGGGGACCTGCAACAGGGACAGCAGAGCCAAGGCCCTGTTAGACACACTGATGAGGGCTGCAAGAAGCCGGGTGAGTTTTCTGCCGGGGAGGTGGGGGCAGGGCAGTGCTTGAAGACTAATGCTGAGACTGAGTTTCCCAGTGCCACCGCCTTCCACTCATGCGTGACCAAATGCTCACACTGGAGCATGCTTTCTTGAGCTGATCAGCTGGGCCAAGAGCAGCACTGGGCTGCAGAAGGTTCAGTGCCCTGCCCGAGCTCTGCCCAACAGAGCCAGCAGTGCTGGGGCCGCAGGGAGCTGCCATCAGAGCGGCTCCCTGAGGTGTAAGCCTGGGGCAGCCCTGCAGCAGCTTCTCAGAGAAGGGAGTCCTTCAACTCATGCAAGCTCTTTTGATGAGTAACTCCTATACACCCACACCGAAGGCATTAACGCACATCTCTAAGGAGCTCTGCACAAGAGTGGACCTCTTGGCAGGCCTGGGACGAGATCCTTCCTGCTTCTGTTCAAAGCAAATCACTTTGTGCTTAAGTAGCACTCAGGCAGCTTTGCATATGCCATGTTCTGCATGAACCAATGTGCTAGGGCTCTGCTGAGTGCTCCCACAAAGCAGATGCCCAGTGTGTTGGCCAGGCTTCCCAAGCCTCCCAGGCTACCTTCAGACCCCTTCTGCCCTGCGGGAGAGCTCTTCAGACAGCTGGGCATCAGTGCAGGCACAACACAGGCTCTGTACAGCGCCAGCAGGGGAGTGCTTAGGCAGAAAGCGGCAACACATACTGCACAAACAAACCCCAGCTTCATTCAGTGTGGAGGACGTGTGAACTGCTGCTTTTCTGCTTCTCTTCCCTCACATCAGAAGATCACCTGCCTTGGATAAAATTAGTTGAGATTTCATGGGAGAATTCCATGAAATGTGTGAGAATAGGGGCTAAAGACCGTGCTGCAGTGCTGCTTTCCTGCTACACCAGAGAGGCAGCCAAAAATGCAGGTGTCTGCAAGCCTATACTCTGGCTGGTGTCTTGCTGCCTCCTACTCTCCATGAAACTCCTCCTTCTCTCACTCTGCTGCTCTATGAGAGCAGTGCAACCATTTCTCACCTACAGCTACGTGATTCTATGAAAGGCCATGCAATTTTCACTTACCATCTTCTTTCCACAGTGGGAGACCACAGACATTCTTGCACATGGCTACAAAGCTGTAGAAGTACTTCTCTAAGCTCTCATCTGTTTTCTTCTCCAAACGAGAGATGGCTCGGAACTGGGTCCAGTCAAAGGTCTTTTTCTCCTGGTCATAGATGACCCCGAAGGAAGAGACGGTGCGGTAAAAATCTGCCTGCTCCCTCCTTGTCCACCTGTGGGGCAGAGGAGACATGTGAGCACCACTGACATGTGCTGGTGCCAGCAAGGACAAGACAGCAGGCAGAGAGACTCGGAGCGGGTCATCGCTTACTGCCCACCAGTTCTGGGGGAGCTGCAGGAGGAGCACCAGCACCTGAGGCCCTAAGGTGCACAGTGAGGAGGAGTGAAGGCCACGGACTCTCGAGCTCTTGGCTCACTGCAATGTCCAAAACCCCATGCAGCTCCTGGCTGTGCTGCCAATGGAGGGCAAGCTCCATCAGCTTCTGTGGATGCACAAAGCTATCGTATCGACTTGCTTTCTACCAAATGGGGTTCAGTCTCACCACCTCCACAGAAAACTCAATTCTAGTACCAGCAGTTTGAAGACAAAGTTCTCTTCCATCCACTTCAGGAGGTGAGCTGGGACTGGGGCTCATTGCCACAAGGCTCCTACTAACAAATACCTGTCCCTCTGATGAGAGGAGTCAGCAGGACTACTGGTAACAGGGCAGGTGTCACCCGCTCACCACTGAAGGAAAGCAGCCCTGGAGATGAGTTCTTATAGCTGCAGTACAGTTACACCATTATTTTCACCTTGCCTCAGACTCCCTGAGCTTTTATCCCATAGGGATCACACAAGGGAACAATCCAGGATAGAAATGGTGAAGATTGCATGGGGTACATACAGCCCTGGGCAAACAGGAGAGAAATGTGGGCTACAGAGAAGAGGTCAGGAACAAACTGTAGGGCCAGAGCAGAAGCAGGTGAGTGCCCTGTGCAAAAGAAATCTTGAAGTCAAATCTGAGCTCCAGAATGCATCCCTGTGCCAACGGCTGCAAGCCACTGGAACTCATCAAGGGAGAGCAGACAGGGCAGCAGCACCCACAGCACTCCAAACCCAACCCAGTACACCCAGACCAGCATTTCCACCCCTCCTCCCACAGGCTGTCTTCTGCAGTGATGTTTCATTCCAAAAAGGAGAATAACATGAAGGAAGTCAATAAAAAAAAAGAACGATCCAAACCAACGAGCCAAAGCAGAGCTTATTACAAGACTTCCAGTTGAAGGGACACACCTGTGAGGTGACCAAAAAAAGGGCCCATAGAGATAAAGTACAGGAAATATTTGGCTGCTGCAGCATCTACAGCACAACATCTTGACCAGTGTGATAAACAGAGCTCTAGGGAAGGTCAGTGGGCTGGAGCAGCTTCCATACAACCACGGAGTGAGCAGGGAGGGATGTTGAGGCTCCAGTAACACTATCTTCAAAAGACAAATGCATCAGACCTTCCCATGAAATAGGAAGGAGCAGCAGATGTGCTCAAAATGGGCAAAAGGGGGTGCTGGGTACCTGGTGACAGTCTCACCATTTGCTGGAGAGCAATGGAATGGGAACACACGGCAGTTAGCCACCAGCAGTGTCCAGAAGCCTCTAGCAGGAGGCTAATGCAGCCAGGAGGGCTGGGCATTCTGGGCAGGCCAACGGTGCTCATCTGTCACCCCTCACCCACGATGAGCTCTGAGCACACAGCTCTGCTCAGCGGATGCTGGATTTGATCCTGATGGGCTATCCTCTGCTTGCTTTCGTGCTGCCAACAGCCATTACCTGCAAACCACAGCGGGCCACTCCCTGGGCTGGGCTGGTGTCCAGGCCTCGGGGTCCCCAGTGCTGGGAACAGTGGAAGAAGGAGCCATGTGCCTCTGCTGCAGGCAGCCAGCTGCAGGGACAGTGGCTGCTGGGGAGAAGGGACATCACCAGGCCTAAACCAGCTGTGAAAAGGATCCACTACTTGGACTTGCTGCTCTATTACCTTTTCTGCATCTCTTTGTTCACCGAGTCCATCTCAGAGGCTCTCCGGAACACCTCATCTTGCAGCCAGTATCCATGGTTACCAGGCACCAGCATCTCGCTGCGCGCAGGCAACTCTTTGCGGTTGCAGCGCTGGTAGACAGTGACGAGCCGCCGCAGCCTGGCTGTGAGGGCAGACGAGACAGGCCAGCAGGATCTGTCTGAGTCGGAGCCATCCTGGGCTTCAAACATCAGCAAGGACATCAGTATTTAACGCACGCTGCAGAGCCCCAGGGCCGCGCGCTGCCACCTGCCTCCAGGAGCTCCCTCCCACCTTCACCTCGTGTGACTGGGAAAGAGGGGCTGTCTGTGGTGGCCACCCCGAGGCCCGTGCACCCCAAAAGCTGCTGGCTCACACCCCGACCACGTCTGAACCTCCTTCAGAGAGCCCAAGGGCAGAGACTGGGGTAGAAGCAACGGCTCTGGCTGAACAGCCTCCAGGACTCACTCTGCACTGCCTGCCATGCAGAGGGGCTGGCAGCTCATGGCACCAACAGCAGAGACCCCACGCACTCATCTCATGCCCACAGCTGGCTTCAGTACTGCTCTTTCAGGATGCTGCCTGCCCTGCTACAGGGCCCATCCCTGGGCTGTGCATGACTCAGTTCTCAGAGCACATTTGTGCTCTCACCCCAGAAATGCTCTTGCCATCACTGCACTGGGCTACAGCAAAGCCAAGCCTGACATTCCTCCTGCAGCCAGCAGGGCAATGTGCCAAACAGGCTTTCTGCAAGCCTCCTCTGCCCTTCAGCAAAGCCAGAGGGAGTGCTGGGTATGCACTGCTGCCTAGGTTATGCTCTCAGCCACAAGCACAGACCCAACCCCTCCCTCCCCCCAGCAGCCCCTGCCATTGCTCTGCCCTTCCTGTGCCAGTCCCTGGGCAGCACCGTGCCATGCTGTGGGAGATTCAGCCTCACCTGCCGATGGCTCATCCCGCTTCTCGCCAGCTTCACCTGCCCCAGCAGCCACAACATCCTGCAGAAAGAAACCATCAGAGGAACCGCTGCTGAGCTGCACAGGAGGTCACGCTGCCCAGCCCTCACTCCATGGCCCTGGCAGGGACTGGGCCGCAGGACCACACATTCTTGCGAGCAGCCCTCAGCACACGGGAGCAGAGCAGTGCTGACAGCAGAGCTGACAGCTCAAGCATGCAGTGTTGTCTCCTCTGGGCCCCACCACAATGAATTGGGCCGTAGCAGCACTGACAGCACCACACAAACGCCACACCCTCATGGGCTGCCTGATCCACTGCTTGTCATCCTGGCTCCTTTGCCAAAGCCCTTTATGGCTGCCGAAGCCAAGCATGAGAGCCTCCTGGCTATTCCCAGCCCCCGACATCCCTCTGCTCCCTGGGAAGTGGATGCTGTCCAGGTCAGCAAGAAAAAGCCATGCTCCAACAAGCAGAAGTGGCATGGGCCAGAGATTGTGCTTGGCAAGGCAGCAACTGCACAGAACAGGGATGCAGGCAGCACTGCTCCCCTGTGCTCCACAGCAGAGCTGAGCCATGTTTGCAGCACTGGGCAGGACAGCAGCCCTGGCAGCAGCATCCATCACTGCCAATCCCACTCACCTCCTGCTTCGGCAGCCCCTCCAGCTTTTCTCCATTGCTCTCTTCCTTTTCCATGGTGCCCCTGGATAAGACAGAAAATTAGTCCTAATAGTAAGATGCCACTTCTCTCACAGTGCCAGCAGTACAGCCAGCAGTTCCATCCCTACAGCACGGAGCAGCTCCCACCTGCGCTCCCCACTGCCTGCCACGCTCCCATCCACATTGCCTCCTTCTCCCCTCACTGCCCTCCATAAGCATAGCTCACTGCTTAACACCAACCAGCTTCTCACACAGACCCAGGAGCTCTGCAAAGCACCCAAGGGCTCGGCTCATCCCCTGCCCACCTTTCAGCAGTGTCCTGAGCCCCGTCGCTGATGCCCTGCTCTGCAGAAAGCAGCTTCTCATCAGGCATGCCCACCTTCTCCAGGAAGCACAGCGCCGGGTCTGCCCGCATGGCATTGTACCTCTCATAACCTGCCAAAGCCATCAGGGAGGAGAAAGACAGGGTGAGGGTAGGCCTGAGCCTTGCTCTGGTGAACCTCCTGCTGTACATCTAAGAAAGAGCTGCCTTGACCCTGCACAGCTGCAGGTGACTGGAAAGAGCTGTTCTGGCCCTGCACAGCTGCACTGCATGGCTGCAGCTCTGCCCCTTACATGGATGTGGGAGCACACAAACCACATCCACTTCGAGTCCTGCGGCTCTGGCCAGCTGCTCCCTCTCACCCGCTGCCCACCTCCCACACAAGCTGGCAACATACCGTGCTTGAAGACACCGATGAGCAAGGATTTATCAGCTTCAGCATTCCACCAGTCCACTGGGATCTCCACATAGTCAATGTCTGGCAGCAGCACATCCAGCTCTCTGCAGCAGACAAGTGTAAGCACTCCTCTTGCAGCCTCACCAGGCACGGCAGTGTGCCAGGGGCTGAGGGACAGGGGCAGGGGGAGGCCAGAGCTGGGGACAGCTTAGAGTGTAGGGCTGGCCTGACACGTCTCCCTGGGGAGAGCTGGGGTCTGCTCCACTGCACCCACAGCATTTCCTGTGCTGTTTCTCCAAAGACCGCACAGCCCTCCCGCTCAAGAAACATCAGGGGACAAGAGCTCCTGTCTGCTGGGAGGAAGCACTGCAAGCCAGCCAGACCCACAGGAGCAGCACAGCTGGCAGGCTGGGGTGCAAGATTCCCTCCACACAAACTTGTGCTGATGGAGCTGGGCTGGCACAAACCATCCTGGGGAAGGCAGCAGCCCCTCCTGCAGGAAATTCATCTGAGTATTTCATGCTTCTTTCTGAAGCACCAAGAGCTGACAGTGGGTAGGTCAGGAGCTGGGTGGCATTAGCAGAGCCCCTTCGTCCTCAGCATGGGGAAGAGACAGTAGGCCCCAGCAGTGGGGCACATTCTGCTTGAGGCCCAGGCCTGGGAAACGGGTGCAGTCCCTGCAGGCTTTTCCTTTGGGCCTGAAGGCCAATTCATCAGGCAGCACACAGAGATTTTCCCTGGGGATGGCAATGCGGCCTCAGAGCTGCCACAGCCCCTGCTCACACACAGCCACCACCAAAAGATGCAGCTTTGTCGGTGATGGGGCTGCAGTGCCTGGCTCACCCGGCCTGCCTGGGCCAGGCTGACAGGCACACTGCTCAAGCACCACTACCGTCACCACGAGAAGCAAAGCTGGGGTTCACCTGAAGTTCCTACCTGGCAGGAGTGCCCTCGAAGGCCTTGTCAGCGGCCTCCCCAAGCACCTCAGCCTTCAGGTAGTACAGCATCCGCACTCGCAGCAGAACCCTGTTCTCGGGCACACAGAGAACACACATTCGCATGCAGGTACTCAGAACTCTCGCTGGAGCATCTACAGGGGGATGCCGTGAAGGTCTTGAGGGCAGCGAAAGCTGTTCCACGTGGTGTTCCCACATGGGAGGACTCACTCTCTGAACGCTGACTCCTTGTAGGGTGGGCAGCTTGACGGCTGCTGCCTGGAACACTGCTCCAGCCTTGTCAGCAGGAGGAGCACCAAAGCATGATGCTCTGAGCCCCCCACAGCTCACTCCCACCCCCTTCATGCCCCACAAGCTGTCGCGGGCTCCTACACTCACTTGTTGCAGTGCTGTTTGAGGTGCTTCTTGTAGCTGTCATCATGCAGGACCACCTCAGGGTTGCATGTAGCAAGCCAGTCTGCGTTCTTTATCTCAGGAAGCAGCATTTGGTTCTTTGTCTTCTTCCCCTTCCTGCCTCTGGGCACTGGTGCTGACAAACCTGTAACAGCAAGTGGCAGCAAGTGAGCACCATGGGCACTGAGGGCCAGGCCAGGCACCTTCAGCACAGCCGTGTCAAGGCAGCACAGCTGGGAGCCCTGCACGGCTGTGGGCTGCAGGCTGCAAGCCAGGGTAGCAGAGACGACTATGTGCCCAGGTTTATAAAATGATGCCACTGAACAGCAGAGGTATGTGGTGGGGTCATCACCCTTCTTGCAGACCAGCAAGGCTGGCAGCTGTGGGGCAGGCATTGCTCAGCACACTTCAAAGCCCCCAGTTTGCCTCACCTGTAGCTCTTCAGATCACCTCCAAAACAGAGCTGGGAGCATCACACCCATCTCCAAGATCTCTGTGCCCATGACCAGAGAGACAAGCGTGGCCACACAGCTTGAAAGGTGTATCAGAAGGTAAAAGGGATGGACTGGAAAGAAGGACTGGGCTGGGCAAAATCACAGGAACATTCATTCCTCTATCACTGCAACAGCTCTGATAAAATTATCAGTCAGCACTGGATTGGGAGAGGAAAGATCTTAAGAAAACAGGCTGTTGCTTTTTGATAACACTACAGGGCTGCCTGATAAATCCAACGAGCAGCACTCTGACACTCTGTTTAACATGATGTGCCATTTCTGTTTAGCACTTGCATCACATGGGATAGATGTGGCACATCTCAGATGGATCAAAGATGACAGATGTCAGGGGGTTTGTAACGTCTTCACTCAGCCCAACACAGGTGAAGGAGCTGCCAATGAAGCTCATGAGGTAAACCTAGAGCATGGGAGACTCCATCTCCTAGAAGAGTGTGGGGATCACCAAAGAAACAGTGCAGTGCTGAGCCCAAGGGATAACAGGATCCCTTGATGTACGTACGAAAACATCAAATGGACCTCAGCCCTGGGCACAGCTCTCAGAGCCCCTAGCCAACACTGCCTCTGAAGCTCACCCTCTAGGGACTACAGAGAAATTCTGGACAAGAGTTCAAGTAAGAGGCTTCCACATGATCAAGGACCAGAAAATAATCCTGATGATCTGATCTTTTGGGGTTGTTTCCCATTCCATGCATCAGAAGGAGGGCTATGTGGGAACCAGATCACTGCAGGTGGTATTTGCACTTGGCAAACACACTGAATGAGAAAGCAACGCGGTTCCATCTGGCTGACAAAGATAAAGTGAGATCCTGCGGCTGGAGCTGAAAAACACATTTTCAACCTTGAAATAACATGTGAATTCAG
This sequence comes from Centrocercus urophasianus, assembly GCF_019232065.1. NCBI lineage: Eukaryota > Metazoa > Chordata > Aves > Galliformes > Phasianidae > Centrocercus > Centrocercus urophasianus. The sequence goes on along the minus strand of NW_024885122.1, from coordinate 696,722 downwards.
AGCAGAGCACGGGAATGATGCCCGGTGAGGTCACTATTGTTTGGAGTATTCCAAGGGAGACGAGCTGCACTGTGCACTTCCCAGGCAGAGTCCCGCTGATGTCACACACGGGGAAAGAAAAGCCTCAGTGCTGCTGCCGCAGCCATCTGTCTGGGACACCGGGCAGAACAGACAGCATCACGGTGCCCTCAACACCTGCACAGTGCTTGCAGCTCCATGGCACGAAGACAGCTCCAGCTCAGGCAGCTGTGGTCACCAGGCTCTGCCCCAGCACCAATTTGGCATCACAAAGTCTGGGCAAACTTCGCCTTTCTCACAGCTCAGCCCCATGCCAGGATGGCCAGCAGCAGCCTGGTGGGCCCAGCAGAGCTCTGAGCAGGGCTGGCTGCAGCTCCCACTCACCCTTTAACAGTCACCCTGACACAGGATTGAGGATCCAGGAGGCACGTGCAAGGGCCGGAGGTTTTCTGTTGTTTTCTGCCCATCAGAAGTGCCTGGAGCATGTATTGCTTCATCAGCTCCGCATCCAGGAGAGCTCTGGTTCCCTGGTGAGCCATGGCAGCACCTGCTGTGTGCCTGCTCTGCACTGGAGGGCTCTACTCTCCTCCAGCCCCCAACTTTAGACTAGATGGTTCTGTCAACCTCTGGCCAACGCATAGCTGAGAAAAGCCACTCTGAAAAGCTGACAGAGAAGCTCAGGTTGCTTCTCTGTGCTAAATATCCAAACACATGGGTTATAATGCTGCTTTTTGCAGTAAAGCATTACTAATACTTCACTTAAACCACTGCTTGTTTGTTACTTGGTACTACTTACATCAAGCCCATTCATATCAGCCAATTCATTTCTTCCTTTTGCTCTGCTCCCCACAGGGCTCTCAAGCTCAGACCAGCTGCTCTAAGCTGCTCTATGCAGGGCTGCATGGCAGAGCAGAAGGGAGCCCTGCCAGCAGCTCCTGCTGAAGGAAGCGACTGGAGGAAGCCCCTAAGGCCACATGCTCAGACCTCATGCCGTATGCCAGTCAGACATTTCCACACAGAAGGAAGCAGTTGCGCTGGGTCTTGAGACTGCACCATGTTGTTTGAGCACCGTGTTGTGCTCAGCACATCCTTGGGGCTCAGTGACAGCCCTGCTCTGGAGGTGCTCCACCTGCATGCCGCTGTCTTCAAACAGGAGACTCAGGTATCAGCCTGTCTCAGTGGTGCCAAAAGCAGGCTGGGCAGACCCAGCCTCCTCACTCCTCACTGTGTGCCCCACAAGTAGCACACAGCCATGGGGCTTGATCACCCCAAGAGAGCGCTAAGGGCTCCCCCACAGCTTCCCAGCCCAACTCACGTGTCCTGAAAGCCGTGTGATGCAGGCATGATTCTGCCTGGTGCAAAGTCCTCTGACACAGAACGGGCACATGTGTCCCAGGCTGCAACCCTCCAGCTAGCCCAAGGAGCCAGCACAGGCTTCATACCAGGGAAGAGAAAGGCCACCATGGCTGCGTGATGGCACTCTGCTGTGCTGCAAAGGACTCCTACAGAGAGCAGATGCTGCAACACAGGCACGGGGGAAAGTCTGCAGAGCCCCTGGGAGCCAGAGGGGCAGCAGGAGAGTAGAGCAAGGAAAGCCTCTGCTGGACCCCATCAGAAGCTGAGGACACATAGGAAGCCTCAGCCCAATGGAATCCAGATGCAAATATACTCCGAACACATGGTGTGATACGTAGGGTATTCAGAGTTCATATATGCATGCACTAGTCCTCTCGACAGGGAGGGTGTAGCCAAACCTGAGACAAGGAGTCCTGCACCACCTCAACAGGATTCTGCACTGCAGCATCTCATGACAAATCATCAAAACTGCACCCCCACCAACCAGGACAGGCACTACAGAGCAGGGTGTCTGGGATAAGAACTGTGACAAGAGGAGGCACAAGCTGGTGACATAGGATGAGACAGCTGCACAGACTGCACTGCCAGTGTCCCTTGCCATCTCCAAACAACGAGCAGCTGCAAGGCCAGGGCCAGGCAGATCCAACTTTAGGCTGGCACAGGTGTGATGATCTGTTCTGCATCCTAAGCTGCTCTGAGGAAAAGCCAGACACCCTCAGAACTGTCCCAGCCAACATCTTCACCTGGTCACCAACATTTACGAGCTCACAGTGCAGCGTCCCCCAGAACAGGGAAACCCTGACAGTACACCGAGATAAAACTTTGCAGGCCGCTCTCACTGCAAAGCTCTCTCCACACCAGCCACAGCCAAACAAGCATCAGGAGCCATGAAATGCACTCCCACACAAAGGCAGCCCCTGCTGCTGTCTCTGAGGTCTGTATGGAGGTCAGTCCCATGGCAGACACTTTATCTACAATGAGAGAGTTGTCATGCTCCACCACAAGTGCTTCCTGGCTGTTTCAAATGGCTTTGCTTTCAATTCTTCAGCCTAGTCCCGCAGAAGCCACGCTAATGACAGGTACTGTTGCAATGGCAGAGAGAACACGCAATACCTGAGTGATTCTGCAGTGCCTGGTTCTGGCCATCCTTCGTTGGTGTGATGAGATCCCAGATAAAACTCTTTATCTTCTCATCCCCTTTGTAGTGCTTGACACAATAAACCAGCAGTGCTCGACAAATCATCTCCATGTCCTTCTCGTTCAGGTGCCACTTGAAGCGCCCGTGGGTCAGGATATCTTTCCATCGTCCCCAGCTGGAACCGCAGTAATAGAGAGACAATAAACACTCGTATGCAGCTGGAGACCTCCCTGCGTGAGTTCACAAAGGGCAGGGTCTTACGTCCCCAAATCATGGGAGCAGAGATGGGGAGAAGTTTGCACAGGATTGAACAGGCTGTAGCAAGAGCAGACTCTGGAAGCCCTGACAACCAGCTCGCGCTTTGTCCCCTAAACTCCCCTTCCACCCAAATGTTTGCTTAGAGCCTAGGAGTCCAGGTACCACGGGGACGGGTCACTGCTAGAAGGGAACACTGCTTTGGGTATCTATTGCTGAGGACGGACAGAACGCGGCTGTGGCAGCTGGGAGCCCACCTGTGTGCTGGGGCAGCTGGAGGCCGTGTCCGAGGTCTCTGGGAGGGGGGAGACTTACCCAAATATGAGCAGGTTCTTCTCCACACGGAAGCACTCAGCCCGCAGGTACCGCCGCGTCTTCTCATTGAAGCGCCGGGAGCGAGTGGGGCGCTCATCCGAGTCACTGTCCAGCTCAGAGAACTCCATCAGCTCATCCTCCTCAAAGGAGTTGTAGTGTTTGGTCTGCTTCCGCACACGGGGCCTGTCGATGACCAAGCTCTCCTATGGGGACAAAGAGGGAATGCACTCAGGTGTGGGTTGCAACACCTGCCCTCCACGGCACAGTAAATTCTCCCTGCTGCTGCTCCCTGGCTCTGCTCACACCTCTGGCTCCTAGTTCCCAGCCCTGGGGCTAGTCACCACCTTGCCACAAGGATTCCAGTCCCAAATTTGCTTCATGTGCACACAAGACAATTCAGAGACAGCACATAATTCTGCCTGAATGCTCAGAGGCTGAAAATCAGGCCTTCAGAGGTCAAACTGCTGATGCTCAGCAGCCGATTCAGCTCTGAATCACAATCCTGGCCTTCCCAGCAATGCCTGGGACAAGCAGTGCTGAAGGTGGTGTAACTGCTGTGTTGATGGGGAGACAGGTGGGCTGGAAAAGGAAAGGCGGCTTCCGAGAAGGGGCAGAAAAGAGCAACATGAAATCAAGTGGTATGCACATGCCTCCTTCCCATCAATGCCAAATGCATCCACGTCATCATCAACCCAACTCAGGGCAGGAGCCCCAGCTGTGCTGCCTCCAGATGTACCAGCAAGGCTGCAGCTCGTCTTAACATTCACACAGCAGGCAGGGCCAAGAACAAGGATGGGAGATGCTCACAGAGGTGAATGGGAGGTGCAAGGATATTACCCTGGGAAATGCTCACAGAAGGTCCAGCAGTTTTGCAGTCAGGTCAGGGGAAACCAAGCTCTGGCTCCCTGGAGCTCCAGCAGCCACATTCCCCACATTCCCTGCTGGGAAGGAGCCTATTTGCCAAGCAGGGCAGTAGGCAAGACCACTGTAGCATCCAACTGACAGACCACATCTCCTTGCTCAGACACAGAGATGGGCTGCCTGATAACCTGGCTTTATTCCTTGTTCCCATTCCCATCACAAGCCTGAAGGCAGGGCAGCAGGGCTGCAAATACACATGGTGAAACCAGTGGCATAATTCAAACCTGTCCCCCCACTTGCTCCACCTGGGCTGAAGAAGCCTGGGCAGCTCCCCTCAGCCCTATTTGTTTCTGGATCTTAGAGAGGTTTGCTTCTTGGAGATTGAACATGACCTACATAGCCACTGAAGGACCTCCCAGACTTAGGTGAATGTGGGGCAATTCTGTACCAGCTGGGGGGCTCACAGGCCATGAACTGGATCTTACCTTTTCATTCTTGGCATCGGTATCAAGCTCTGCTATTTTGGCCCACTTTTGCCAGAAGTTAGGGTCATCTAAGGAGATGTCAGTTCTGTTGCCTGATGCTACAAAGCTGGCCTGAGAGTGAGAGAAGGTGAGTGAGCAGGTTGCAGCTGTGTTCTCCAGATGTGCTTTCCCCAGCAGAGATCCCCAGTGCACTGCACCCTATGTTTACATATGTCAGAAGTCTCTGCTGTTTGCCTAAGGAAGCTGACTCTCTTTCCACTACAGTCCTGTCTGGCCTGCTGGAAATTGAGCCCGGGCTGTGCCACCTGAAAGTGGAGGGAAGCCCGATGACTCCCCAAGGACAGCAGCCAAACACAGAGCCGGCCTGTTGGGCTCCTTCCTGGGAGCTGGCTGCAGGAGGCTGCTCTGGTGGGACTGTCAGGACCCCAAGGCACACAGCTCCCCATGGTGTGGCAGCACAGCTTCTGGCATCGTGGAGGCCAGCAGCCAGGTCCTGCCACCTCTCCAGGGGTCCTGTTACAGAGCCAGGTCCTATGGCAGAAGAGAGGCTGGCCACAGGGATGGGCTGTGCTGAAGGTACCACAAAGCCTTCCCACACCCTTCTGCCCTCTCTTCTCCAGGCAGAACACCCCCAGCTCCCTCAGCCTGTCTTCATAGCAGAGGTGCTCCAGCCCTCTGAGCATCTTCATGGCCTCCTCTGGACCCACTCCAGCAGCTCTGTATCCTTGTGCCAGGGGCCCCAGAGCTGAATGCAGTACTCACAAGAACAGGGTCTGACAAGAGCAGAGTAGAGGGAGAAAATCACATCTCTGTCCTTCTGGTCGTGTCTCCCTTGACACAGACCAGGATATAGTTGGCCTTCTGGACTGCAAGTGCACACTGCCAGGCTGGCACAGCTCTCAATTCTCTCAGGCTAGCAGCCGCCTTCTCACAGCTCTGCTGATCTCCTGAGACCATGAGCCATTCCAGAGGAGAATGGCTGTCTCCATGTTCCAACAAGGTCTTACTTCTGGGCATTCAGGGGCAGGCAGAAGAGCTTGGCTTCCAGGCAGACAGCTTCAGCCATACACAGGGAAGAGGCCACACCAACAGGACTGAGCTACACCCCCAAGAGTGGCCCCCTCTGCCCCACGACGCAATTCCCTTCCCACCCGAAGAGCATGACACACCTTGGCAAAGGTGGAGCCCTTCCCCTCGGACTGGATTGTGATGGTCTGCGTCCTGCGCTGCAGGATCTGGTCAATGTCCTCCTCACAGAACTTGGATCCTTCATCCTCCTCATCCATGAGAGCACCATAGGCACCTTTCCGCAGCAGGTCCTCCACCTCCACCTTTGAGAGCTGCTGGACCTGCCCAAACACAACACCGTCACCACCCCTGCCAGCTCTGGGCACCAGCACCATGGGAGAAGGCTCTTCTGACCCAGACCTCCCGCTGCATGAGTCCATGTCAACCAGACACAGTACCATGTGTCCACAAACCCTGTGACAGTGCAGGGGCAGCCTGCCAGGTGTGAGCCACAGTGTGAGCGTGTAGGACTGGGCTTTCGCTACCCAGAAGCCTGCTGCAACTTAGCAGTCACTTGCACTTCTTCCAAGAGTTACCCAGCCTCTTTCTCTCTCCAGTCTACCTTTCTGCTTTGCATAGTACTGCTCAATGCTCATAAAACAGCTCTGCATGGCTGAAATGGGCTGGGTGGGCTGCTAATATAGCCTACAATTTCTTCTCATGTGGGGCAGCAGGGCAGCCACACAGGCTTTGGCCTCTTAAGCTCTGGTAGGAGAGGAACAGACAGGCTGGGAATGTTGGCCAATCTGACAATGGACTGGTGCTGCAGAGAACTGTATGGTCTGGTCTGAGCTCAGGTGAGAACCATCCTACTTGAATCTGAGGCTTTTAGCCCCATGTAGGGACACAGCCCTGCACAGTTGCCCAGAGGAAACGGGGACAAGATGCATGGGAAGGAGACATACTCTATCTCAGAGCCTCCTGCTGAACCCCGCTGATTGCTAACCTACCCCATTGGTGCCGCCCTTGCGGTTGATGTCCTGCAGCACAGCCTTATCCAGGCCCAGTTTCAGGCTGGCCTTGTCGAACATCTCCCGCTCGTAGGAGTTCCTGGTGATGAGGCGATACACCTTCACTGCCTTGCTCTGCCCGATCCGGTGGCAGCGAGCTTGAGCCTAGGAGAGAGTAGGTCACAAGCTGAAACATGCGAGCCCAACATCTCCACCTCCTGGGGCACCCCTCACTGAGCACCTGTGGCTGGGCTGGAGTAGGAGCCAGACCCACCACTCCAAGGCAAGGAAATGGGGATGAGGCTTCAGCCTTTTCTCTCCTTGACCCCTCCACCAGCAGGTACAGGCAAAGTGTTGCCCACCTGTGCTTTTAGAGCCACAGTGGGATGTTCCCCGTGATGTGTGCCAGCTCTCCAAGTGCTGCACGCTGTATCAGAGCAGCTAGGTGTATGGTCCAACCTTGTCCGGCCCGTTACCTGGAGGTCATTCTGTGGGTTCCAGTCTGAATCAAAGATGATGCAGGTGTCGGCAGCAGTAAGGTTGATGCCCAGTCCACCCGCCCGCGTGCACAGTAGGAAGACAAAGCGATCTGAGTCAGGCTTGCAGAAGCGGTCGATGGCAGCTTGGCGCAGGTTGCCACGCACCCGCCCATCGATTCGCTCATAGGTGTACCTGCTCCAAGAGGGAAGAGGTGAGAGCAGGGTCATGGCTGGGCCTGACCTCACTACAGCTACAAACCCCTTCTTGCTCCTTCCCCCCAGGCTGCGTGTGGGCATACAGTCAGCCCAAACTAGGATCAAGGGAAGGTCCTACCTCATAGAATGGCCAGGGTTGGAAGGGACCTCAAGGATCACGAAGCTCCAACCCCCTGCCACATGCAGGGCCACCAACCTCCCCATTTAATATCAGACCAGGCTGCCCAGGGCCCCATCCAGCCTGGCCTTGAACACCTCCAGGGATGGACGGGGCATCACAGCCTCTCTGGGCAGCTGTTCCAGCACCTCACCACTCTCTCTGTAAAGAACTTCCCCCTGACATCCAATCTCAATCTTCCCTTCCTTAACTTAAAATCATTTCCCCTTGAGCTGCTGTTATCCGCCCTTCCCAAGAGTTGATTCCACTCCTGTTTGCAGGCTCCCTTTAGGTACTGAAAGGCTGCAATGAGGTCACTCTGCAGCCTTCTTTTCTCCAGGCTGAACAAGCCCAGCTCCCTCAGCCTGTGTTCATAGGGGAGCTGCTCCAGCCCCCTGATCATCTTTTGTGGCTCCTCTGGACCTTCTCCAACAGCTTTCCATCTGGTCACTCCTAGGACCAGTCCTGGGCAATGCAGAGTGGCCAGATCACATTGCCCAGCACTGGAGTCTGCACCCATTGGTGCTAACTTGTAACTCAGATCTTTTGGTACGTGGGCACAGAATGACAAAATCCCCACCCTGGACTTTTTCCACTCCAGTATCTACAGCGCAGGATGGACACGACATGGAGGAGCCGAAGTGAATGCTGAAGCTTGCACTAACCGCCTCTGAATGAGATAGTCTTCCAGGATGTCAAGGCAGCGCACCATCTGGGAGAAGATGAGCACCTTGTGCCCACCAGCAATCAGCTTGGGAAGCAGCTTGTCGATGAGCACCAGTTTTCCAGCTGCCTGGATCATCGCCTGCAGCTGGAAGTCTGGTGCCTCCGGGCTGTGTGTTTTACGGAAGTCTTCCAGGATCTTCTCCTCTGCCCCTGCCAGGTGAGAATGGATCACAGAATCACAGAAAGGCTTGGGCTAGGAAGGACCTTAAAGGTCATCTAGTTCCAACCCCAAGGGATGTATGCTCTTAGTCAGGCTGGCAGTGCAGTTGACTCCAGCTTCCTGTCTAGGGCAACAGCAAGGAAGAGAATCCTTGCAGCTGACAGATCTAGGGAAGCTGGCTAGAGATCTCCAAAAAGCCCCTACATTCCTCTGACTCTACTCCTTCTGGTCTTGCACCAGCTCTTGACAGAACACGTCACACTGGAATGCTGAAGAGGACTCCACTCTAAAATGCTCCTGAAACAGCTGTACACAGAGAACCTGGTAGGACCCTGAGGCTGGCAGTGCCCACCAGCAGGCAGCACTGCAGGGGAGCTGGGCTGCCCAGGAGGGCACCAAAGCAGATCACTGCAGGCAGAAGGCCAGAGCTGAGTGAGCCCTATGGGCAGCGACAAGTAAACCCTGCAGTGACACCCAACCCCCAGTGCCGGCGCACAGCCCTCACCATTGATGAGATACGGGTGATTGCAGCACTTCCGCAGCTCCATCATGGTGTTGATGAGATTGGGCATGTTGTGCTGGTTGGCACCCTTGGACAGAAAGGAGAAGTTCTTCTCCAAAATGGCCCGATAGTATTTCTTCTGGATGTTGGTCAGCTCCACCTCAATGATGGTCTCCTGCTTGGGTGCCAGATTCTTCTCTACATCGTCTTTCAGCCGTCGCAGCATCATGGGCTTCAGGATGGATTGCAGCTTCTTCACCTGACAGAGCAAGAGCAGAGATTCACTGCCCTCCCTGCACGGCAAGCACACGGAGACAACAGCAGAGAGGCCTGCAATATTAGAGCCTCTCCAGGCTGGAAACCCACTATAAATGGCCCTGAAACAGCTGCTCTGACAAACAGGGCAATTTTAGGATCTGGTTTCCCTGCAGAAGGCAAGTGAATGGGCCATGAACTCTGCACAGTTCTGCTGCAGGCAGCTTTGGATACATGCGTCTGCTGCAGTAAACCAGAAGCTTCGATCACAGCTAATCAAAGCTCCATGCGTCCATGCCTGCTCCTCTAGGATGATCTTCTGCAGTCTTCACTTAAGCTAGGCACTCAAAGTGCAGTGAAGCAACCCAGGGTACTGTGCTGCTCCCCATGACCCACACTCGAGGGGATCTTTGAGAATGGTTCTCCAAGGAAACCTGACAGAGTGACAGACACGTGGACTTACTGACTTCTTCACGCACCCTACACTCTTGCTGGACGGACAAGATGGGAAAGGTGAGTGCACTGAGCTGCCCAAGCATGCAAGGGGCAGGGGGGAACTACGCAGAGAGCAGACCCTGCCCTTGGCATGGCACATGTCTCCTCTCTCCAAAGCAGCACTGGCCTATGGCCTCTGTCATAGTTTTGCTTCTCCTGGCTGAGTCCAGGGCCTACATGTAGCACTGCACCTTGCAAAGAGCAGATCTTTAGGCACTGAGGGGTGGTGTTCACTTCCACAGAGCTTAAGTGTGTGCCAGCTGTCTCAGTGATCTGCACTAAGTCACCAGCCTCACTCTTCTAGGTACCTGCTCTTCTGTCTTCAGGTCCCCGAACTCCTCCAGGAAGGCTGTCTCTGAGGGAAACTGTTGTGGCTCCAGGAAATTCAAGAGGCTGAAGAGCTCCTCCACTGAGTTCTGCAGGGGGGTTCCTGTCAGCAGCACCTTGTGCTCCTGGGTGTACACAGAGAACAGGTTGAAGGCTGACCCACTGGTTGGGACCAAAGGGCCCCAAGATCACAACGTTCACTGTCTTCCAGCCCCAAAAGAGCACTGTGTGACCAGGAGACAAAGGAACACCCAGAGCGGCTCCTTGGCCACAGTGCTGACCCAGATGCTGTCTTGTGGTTCCCAGGATGCTCCCCAGGATGTGCAACAGTCTGGCTGTGCAGCAAGAACAGCCAACACTGAGATCCCCCACGCTGCCTCCACAGCTCAGCCCTACCCTGGCATGAGCCCCTCGGTAGGACTGTGCTGGCACATGGACAAAGCCCTAGACTCCATGCACATAGGGGCAAGACTTTTTTCTGGTAGATCAGAGCACTGTTCTGAATGCTGCCTCCCAGGCTCACCAGCTGCTCTGCCTCAGCATTGCCAGAGACCTGGACATCCACTCATTGCTTAGGCTAATCCTCCTGCTAGACCTGATGTCGGTAACATCCTCAAGAGTCACCTGCTATGAAAAAAGGGCAAATGACTTGGTCCACCTGCAGGTTAGTGTGACCCAGCTGGGTAGGAAAGGGTCACAGAATCACAGAATATCTTAGGTTGGAGGGGACCCTAATGATCACCTCATTCCAACAGGCAGGATTGCCAACTTCCAGATCAGGCTGCCCAGGATCCCACCCAACCTGGCCTTGAATGCCTCCAGAGATGGGGCATCCACAACTTCCCAGAGCAACACGTTCCAGCACCTCATCATCCTCTGAGTAAAATATTTCCCCAGACATCTAATCTAAATCTCCCCTCTCTTAATTTAAAGCCATTCCTCCTTGTCCTGTCACTATCAGACCACGTAAAAATTTGGTCCCTTTCCTGTTCGTAAGTTCCCTTCAAGTACCAGAAGGCCATGATGCCATCTCCCTGGAGCCTTCCCTTCTCCAAGTTAAACAAGCACAACTCCCTCAGCCTGTCTTCATAGTAGAGATGCTCCAGCCCTCCGATCATCTTCAAAGCTCTCCTCTGGACCTGCTTCAACAGCTCACAGCCCTGCTGTGTTGGGGCCCCAGACATGTACACAGCACTCCAGATGGGGCCAATAGGCCTGATGGCCCTCTTCTCAGCAAATAGGTATGAAGGACGTGTACATCCAAATCTCTTCCCTGAGCAGCTCACTGACCCCTTTTTCATCACACACAGTCCTGCACCGCTATCCTTGGCACAGATTAGTCCCATGTTCACAAAGGATTAAGAGAACACCTTAAATATGGCAGCCCTGCTCACTGCAGGGTACAAGGCACGCCACAGGCAAAGGATGTTGCACATAGCTGCTCAGCCACTATCTCTGTATGCTGAAGCAGTCCAAAGCTGTGCTGTGTGGCCAGCTAGTGCTCTGTCAGGGAGTGCACGCAGATGCAAGGACATAGGAGGAGTCATCTAGCTGTGGGTTAGTATTCCACTTCAGCAAAAAAAATGTCACCATACAGGTCACCAGTTCCCCACCCATCAAAGGGTCCTCCTTCATTAGTGCTGCTTTAGCAACTAAGTGGCTTCCAAACAATCCTCCCCTCTGAGACAGGGAGATCTCAGCTCTGGCCCTGGGACTAAGCAGCTGGCAGAGACATTGCTTGGCACTGCCACCTCCGACCCACCCTACTCATATGAATCTGAGCAGGACATGCTCACCAGGGCCATAAGTTTCAGCCCCTCCAGCAGCTTGCAGTTCCTGTTCTTCAGGCGATGCGCCTCATCAATGACCACACAGCGCCACTGGATCTTCTTCAGCTCTGGGCAGTCGGCAAGGATCATCTCAAAGGTGGTGATAACCACCTGGAACTTGAAGATCCCAGGCAGAGGGTTGCCCTAGGGAGACATAAACCATACACAGCGCTTGACTCCTGCAGGGCAGCAGGATGCTGTCTCACACCCTGGCGGTCCACAGAGGCTGGACACCATAACAATGTTAGCTTCTGAATCCTACTTGGGATTCTCTCACATTCACCTCCCTCAAGCAGTGGGCAGGTTCCTGCAAGCCTCCATGCTGGCTGCAGACTGCATGCCTCCAAACCAGGCACTGCTTCAAGGCAAAATAATCAAGCCCGAACATCAGCTGTGGCTGGGACTCAGCTGTATTTTCCCCTTTCTGCTTGAACTGGATCTTTTCTTCACTCATACACAGTGCCACGAAAGGGGTCCTTAAAAGATACCACAAGCCCCATGTGCAACTCAGTGCTTCCTCAGTAAAGGAAGTCAGAATCGGAGGACACATCCTGGGAGTGCTGCATGCATCAGTCACCTGTGTGTCCCTGTACACCATCTCATACTGTTGGATCATCTGCCGGCTGATCTGGCTGCCGTGGTACACGATGGCATTCATCTCTGTCCAGGTGCGAAACTCCCTCTCCCAGTTAGTGATGGTGGAGAGGGGAGCGATGATGAGGAAGGGGCCATGGATGCCCATCAGGAAGATTTCTGAGAGGAAGGTGATTGACTGGATTGTCTTCCCCAGCCCCATCTCATCAGCCAGGATGCAGTTCTTCCTGCAGATATGGGCAAGGACAGGTTAATGTGGCCCTCAGGGGCAAGAACCACTCTGTCACTAGCCCTTCAATGTGCTGTCAAGCATGTCACCTCCATGCACACCTGACTCCGTGGTGTGGGAGACATCAGATCAGTGGCCCAAAGTGGTCTGGGTAAGCCAGACCATCCAACCTCTTCCAGATGATGGACTTGAAGTTAGTGTGAAAGAAGCTGTCTTTTGGGTGCACTCTAGCTTGTGAACAAAACCTGCTGATGCTGAGAACATGCATGCTTCTGCATTTCTCCCACAAAAATGAGTCATCAGAAGTCTGACCAATACCAAACATGAGCTGTATTTCAGACCCATACTATCACCACAGAGAAACATTCCTAAAGACTCAATTGCAAGGCTAACACAAACACAGCTGCTGAGGCCACTGCCCATCAGCTCCAGCACTGGCAGCTCTCAGCAGCTGCAATCAGGCCCCTGCTTGTCAGCTCGACTCCTGCAAAGGCATGTGCCAGCGCCCCTCAGGGGAGCCCAGAGCTCCAGCCCCTCCTCACCTGTTATACCAGTTAAAGAGCAGCCAGTTCATTCCCTCCAGCTGATACTCCCGCAGCTGGTTGCTATTCTTATACTCTCGGGACTTCTCCAGTTTCTGCCAGGACTCAGATGCTGGGCGCTCCTAGCAGGAGAGAGCAGGAGCAAGACTCATGGAGAGGAAAAGGCAAATGTCCAGTGTGGCCAGGCCCTGATTTTAGGACTCGGCACCAGGACAATGCTTCAAAACATTCAGCAGATTCGCAGAGAGGTCTTGGCCTCTGGATCCCACCCACAAATCCCACCTGCTAACACCTCCAGAGGGGAGGATAAGGGGCTTGCACTGAAGTAGCAGGGACAAGAAGGTGACCACTGTTAGACCTTGACAAAACACAGACAGTCCCTTCCTGCCCAGGGCAGCAGTTGCCAGCTGGGTACGTTACCTCTGGGTACGTTACCATGTGCTTGATTTCTGGAGGGATTTGGAGGGCTTCAAACTCTTTTATCTTCCCTGGGTCAACATCCTCCTCCAGCTCCCAGGTGCTCTCCTCATAGGGCAGCGAGCACCACTTCACCAGGTAGTGAGTCACCTCCTGCAGCACATAGAGAGGCCTGTAGACCAGAGTAGGGCTCACGGCTGCTCAGCCCCACGGCATGGGCACAGGCTGCAACTGAGACTGAATCACTGCAATGCTCAATGGCCCTTGTATTACCCCAGTGCCAGGGGGCCCCAAGAAGTAGGGTCTGAGCTGTGCAAAGCTGGAAAGGCAAGTTGATGAGAGATGACAAGATGCGTGTGCTGGATCCAGCTGTCCTGCTGAACCTCCCTCCCCCTCTGAGGTAGGTGAGTGATGCAGCCACTTACCTCTCCGGTGTCAGGGTCCTTCGTGTGAGCCACCTCCAGAATTCGATCTACCTCCACATAGTCTGGGTTAAACAAATCCTCATCAGGCTGTGACAGCAAAAGGAGAGGTAAGTTCAAGGTGATTCGAGGGTTAAACAGATGGTGGGCATGAGAAAACAACTGTGGGACATCTGTCCCCAGCATGCTGCTTGCTGTGTGCAGCACACCAAGTGCCCATGGACACAGGTACGTGACATCTGTCTCTGGGCAGGGAGGATGCAGAAGCCCTGCAGAAGGCAAAGCCCTCGCTTTGGAGCGGCTGCTGGCCCTGTGCTGCCCTTGCTGGGAGGCAGAACTGTCCGCTCCAGCCCATCCGGCCCTGAGGCACAAAGACTCGAGCTGTGTGCTCCAGCTTATACACAGCATCCAGAGCTGTGGCTGCCACAGACCAGAACCGCACACGGCACCACCTGGGTCCCTGCAGCTGTTCCCTCATGGAGCCCAGTTCCTCTGCAAGGAATGACACCTTGTTCCCTCCGCCTCTCTCTTCTTCCCCACTTTCTACTCAGCATACACCAGCGGCAACTGCTCAGGAGGGAAGGGAAAGCCTGGGGAGGAGTGGGCTTTAGAGTAGCAGTTGTCCTTGGGTAGAGGCATCTAGGGCTTGGGAATAAGAAAAAATAGGCTTCTGTGTTCACAGCTCCCCAAGCTAAGCTTAGTCACAGGAAAGAGCAGTTGCTCTTTGTTAAACTGTCAATAGAACAGTGCATCCAACATATGCCTTTTCTTTGCATCCTGGGAAAGTCCCAAACAGACTCAGGATTGAGAAATTAAACACACACTCCCCCGAGTTTGCAATTACTTCCATGGAGAAATGTTCATAGACCACCAACCTAGTTCACATTATAAGGGGCAGTCTGAGGAGATCCAACAACTATCTTTGTTAGAAAGATAAGAATGATAGAACACCTTCCATACTAAACAAGATTAATCTGCTTATATAGCGAAGCAGACAGCAGTGGCCCTACACCCAGATATTTATAGGTCTCTCTCCCCTCTGCCCCATCACTAGCAGGCACGTTCCCATACGATGAAAGCACCATCAGCACTGTGTGCTGCCTTCCTTCCCATTGAGCAATGCTGCCAGGGTTGGCAGTGACCAGCAAGGGCTATCTCTCACCCTGCCCATACTTCCTCTGCTGACACCAGGGGTGTTCAGGGCACTGTCATGGCTTGCTCAGCCACAGCTCTGGTCCAGCTGTGCCAGGGAAGGGAATGGCTGCCTGCTGCACTCAGCTCTCACCTCTGTAAAAATATGCTTCATCTGAGCCTGCTTGTTTCGGAAGCGCTTTATCTTCTGGGATATCCGGGGGTCCTTCTCCAGCTCCTCCAGAGTTGCCCACTTACAGTGCAGGTAGGAGCTGCAGAGGGAAAAAAATCAACAAAAGGTGACCAAAGAGGTCCTGGGGAAATGATCCTATCCACCACAAAGACAAACAAGGAGCTCCCAGAGACCCACGGAACACCCAGCTCATGCCTCGCCACATGGGGCCTCAGGCCAGAGAAAGCCATGGACAAGACTGAGCACTGCAGCTGCGGTGGCTGCCCTGTTCCCCACAGCCTGGGCAGCTCAGGAGAGCAGCAGCAGCAGCAAGGCCAGAGCTGCAGCTGGGGCTGAGACAGAGGTGAGAGCACACAGAGCACACTGCTGCACATGGAATGTACACCACTGCAGCACAGAGCACCACAACGCTGCACGTACAAGTTCCTGTACTTGACGTAGAACTCCTCCATCTCGAATGTCAGGCCTCCAGGATGAGTCTGAAACCAAGGGAAGGAAAATTAGTGGCATCCAGAGCCTGTGCAGAACACGGGGGGCGGGAGGGGCATTCTCAGCTGCGGACCCCAGGCAGGCTGTGTCTCACAGTTAGCAATGATGGCCAGGCACAGCATAGTGCTTGCTCTGAGGCTCAGTGGCCCTGAGGAGCATGGTGCTATACCACCCTTGAAGATGAGAGTCACAAACACCTGGTGACCAGTCCAGGTCTGACTCCTCTCCACAGGCTTCCTGGTGCCCCAGGACAGGAGAAGCACTGCGCTTGTTCCCAGCCCAGAGAGGTGATGGTCTGAGCACACCCCACCACCCCCTTGCAAGGCACAGGTGCAGGAACAGCACAGAGACAAGGACTCCTGCTGCATAACCTGCGCCTGATGCACAAAGATAGCCAGGTCTCCTCCCCTCTCTGTCCAAAGACCTCTGGCCCTACTGGTATCTATGCCACTCACCTCCTTCTGCACCATCCTTGAGGCAAGGATCTTCTCAATGATATTGGCATCATCCTCAGGAGGCTCCTGGTGACAGTGGAAAGAGAGCAGAGAGTTGTTTTCTCAGCTTGTTGTCTGGCATCACCCTACCACAGAGCAGTTGCTCTTCCTCTGCAAGCTCACCAGCCCAGAAAAGAGGAAGCTTCGGAGCTTCTCTGCCAAGACTCACAGAAGCAAGGTACTCCATCACTGCCACCTGCCCATGGCCACAGCACACGCAAGGGGACAGAACCAGGAAGGACTTTAGGCCTACTGTGAGGAAATTCTCCCTGAGGCTGCAGAGACCTTCTGATGGTCACCATGGGCACCCACTCCACAAAGTTGTGCTGGAGGTGTTCCTAACACCATCCTGCTCCCAGCCCCGAGATGGCAGGCACAAAACAAGCAGGGAGTCTGAGGCCCTCCCAGTAACGCTCTGTGGCACAGGATCCAGGGAGGAAAACTGCAAGCTCAGGCCATGGAGAGGACAGCTCTGGGACCTCAGGGCTCCCTTCTTGTCCTGCTGGGTCAATCCTGGTGCCAGGAGCAGCCGTAGTCAGCACTGGCAGAGCCTGAGGGAAAGAGCCCAGAGCAGGTCCTCAGCTCAGCCTGGTTGCGATGCCTGCCCTCACAGCTCATCTGGAGCTGGGCACACCAAGGTGGGTGTCCAAGACTAAATACAATGAGAAGCAGGCTTGCAACATGGACACCTGACACAGGCAATCCATTCCCAATTGCTGTTTTGAAAATCTCACTTGAAGAGTTCACTGGTGGAAGCCTGTTGGGGCCCCAGGCAGCTGCTGAAGGAAAGGACAACACGTCCTGAGGGCAGCCCTCCAGACAGGGCTGGGGCATCAGGCCAGGTCTTACTGGCTCAGCAGCAGGTCTGGCTAATAGCCACACCAAATGATAAAAGGGACTAGGGAGGGACAAGAACACCAGGACAACAATTAGTGATTGTTATTAATATCTGGCAGCTTTGTTGGTGACCACAGAAAGGCAGTGAGCTGCAGGCATCTGGTACACAGGCCAGCAGGAAGGAAGAACAAGATCAGTGTGCAGAGAAGGAAGCGCAATGAGCTTCACACCATGGTGACTCCAGTTGGTCCCTGCCACGCTGTCCATGTCCCTGCCACATTGCCCAGCAGAGCAGGTTTGTGGCAGGTGTCAAGCTGAGCATCTCTACAATCAGAAGGACTGATGAAGAGTGGCAATGTGCACAGAAAACAATGATCTGGCACCCTCAAAGCCTTTGGCTGTCAGCCAAAATACTTAATACTTGGGTTAACCTCAAGGGCAAGAGCTACAGAAACAGGAGCCAAAGGTGGGCTGAGGCAGAGGGTTGGCCATGCATTCAGGTACAACTCCAGCTAAAGAACATGTCCCACAGGCCTTACTCTCCCAGCAGGAGGAGGCAGTTTGGACCTCACCTAACCCCCAGTGCACTCAGACCTCCTGCTGGCACACTCCCACATGCGCACTGCTGTCCCATTCTCGCAGAAGGATCCTACACTTCCTCGAATCCCACAGCGACACTCTTTGGACACCCTGACATGCAGGAAGCCCCATCACCACAGTCCCACCTCCAGCCCTACCTCAGCCTGCCATGCCAGAGTGGAGGCAGAGAGTGCAGAGGTTCGCCCGGCTCCCAGCACAGCTATCGTCTCGCCATCATCATCCACCACCTTGAAATCCAGGTCCTCGTTGTACTTCCTCCTCTTCACCTGCCGGCCAGAGCGTCGTTTCTGTGTATGGGATGAAAGAGGTAATCATGGGGAAACAAGCAGCCCGAGTACCTCCCTTGCCTGGCATGGGGATGGAAGCCTGAGGAAAGAGAGTCCCAGGGCTGCCTGATCTCCAGACCATCCATCCTCTGCACAGGTGGGGTGGAGGTGGTGGGAAAGAACAGGGCACCATGAGACGTAAGCCCCTGCGCTGCTGCCACAGGTAGAGCAGCTGCTATCAGTGCTGTGCAAGGCCCCAACTGTGCCTTGGAGCAGGGTGCCTAGCCTGCACAGTACTGCTGGCCCCTAGACCACACTCAGCAGAGCCCTGCAGGAATGCTCCGCAGCCTTCTCATGCCATCCTGGGGAGGGGCACTGCCAGAAGGCACAGGGTAATGCCCAGCTCTTTTCCTACTAAGATGCAGCCAGGATTTTCCCAGCCAAGGGTTTGGGGCCATACCTGACTGTCAGCCGACTCCGCAGACTCCTCAGGGCTCTGTACTGATGGGCTCAGAAGATCCTGATCCAAATCCAAGCTGTCCACTGGGATCTCATTTTTCCTCTTCCCTTTCTTCTTCTTCTCTACAGGGGTGGGCCCCTGCTCCTTGCTGCCAGGACAGACCAACAGATAGACCTTGCTCCTTGCTGCCAGGACAGACTGATGGTCAGATACTGCTCTGAGGTCCTGGGAGGAGCCAGAAGGCATTTGCACCGGGTTCTGCTCCAAAATGCTCCTCCCTCCTCTACCAAGGGCAGCACAGGGCTCCCAGGGCCTCCCCCAGCACTGGACATATCAGCACAGCACAGCCAGCAGTGGTGGCAGTTTGTCTTCTCTTTGATCATCATCAGGTATTTCCAGCTGATTCTAGCACACCAGGACAAAAGGGTCCAACTGCACAGGACTTGGGGAGCGGCACCACAGGGGCTACTGGAGATGGGGTTCAGCTCACTGCCAGTCTGCACAGCTCCTGGGACCTGGGAGCCAGGCTGAATGCTGTGACAGAGATGGGGCAAGGAGCCAGGAGGTGCCAGGCAAGCATCTCCCCACCCAACTGGGGGGCACAGCCATCCTTACCCACTGCAACAAACACTGCTAAGAGAAAGATTTTCAGGAGTTGCTGCCTGTCCCTGGGCTGAGCAAGAAGCCTGGGAGCAGAGCTATCTACTTCTCTCACCAGCAGCCCCTCCACATTTAAGACTTGCACAGCTGCAGAGAACAGTGGGTTTCAAAGCCCCGTTGAGGTTTCGTCCCCATTTTCATGAGACAATCATGCTTGTCTGGGGCCAGCAAAAGCCACACAGTTAAAAATCTGCTGTTCAGGCCAAATTTGACCTGACTGTAGCAGCAGTTCAATTAGAGGCCCTGAAAATGCACAGAGAGCATTGCTTCCATCCGAGCAATAACTCCTGAGATATTGATTTGCAAGTCACAATTAACAACTGCTTCATTCATGAGCCAGTAGTTGGCTGTGATTAGAAATAATTTAGAAGAAATTATGCCACCATTATCTGCCACTTAGAGGACTCCCAGCAATCAATCCCTCTGCACGGAGCGCCTGCCCCACCAGTCGCATGCTTGGCATGGGGCTCTCCCACTGGTGTCCCACATCCCCAGCCTTCTCCACGGCTGGGAGCAGGCTTCCCATTCCACCTCAGGGTGTCTGCTCCCAGCACCCGTTCCTGCTTCAGGTGGGTTTGTTTGCTGTCTGCTGAGCCACAGGCCAAGGCAACCATGACAGAGTCTCATAACGGGCCCTGCCTTGCTTTCTGCAGCAGCCCCCAGACTGCAGCTGGGGTGACCCCACCACATCCCCCTGCCTGGCCAACCAGGCCGGAGCCACGACAGGCAGGTCACGCTGTCGCAGGCTGCCTTTAGCACTGTGTGAAGGCATTGCTGGCAACCCAAGGACCTTCCAGGTGGCAGCAGGCTCCTGGACGACAGCTGGATCCCAGCCTCCAAGGTCTGCTCTTTCCCAAGCCTCCCTCCGCTGGCCTGGACCCCAAGGTTCCACCACGGGTGGATGTGTGTGAACCACCCACACGGCAGTTTCTTGCAGGCGCAGCGGAGGCGGCACTAGAAAAGGCTGCCAGCGGCATCCTTCATCTCTGGCAAAGGTTGAAACAAGCTGCCTTCAAGGCCTCCAGTTCAGCCTCCTGCCAGGAAAGGCCACAGCAGGCCTGTGTGCTGGGCACGAGGCCAGGCTGGGCTTGGCGCCAGGCTGGAGGCTCCAGGAGAGCAGCGTGCTCACACATCCTGCAGGACACGGTGACCACACCGCCTGGCTGGCCCATGGGCCACACAGAGCAAACAGAAATCCTGCTTTTCGGAAACAGGGAGAGTTAAGGGCAGGCGCTGACCCTGCAGGTGCTCTGAGACTGAGACTGCAGTTTGTCCTTCCTAAGAAAAGCACAATCCTTCTGGGCACTGAGTGCTGCCTCTGCACATGCCTCATCCTTCTTTTCCTTCCCACTGCTCCAGCTCTACTCCCTAGCTCCCTGCTCGACCTGTCACCCACATCTCATCAGTCCATGACATGGGGCCAGGCATCCTTTGTGCGCAGAGCACTGGGTTTGAGGGTGAACAGAAGAGGCAGCACTAAGCAGCTCAGCTGTGGGTGCTCCACCAGGGGCAGAGCCCAGCTCTCACCTGCTGAGCTCCCCACCAGCCTGCTGTGGGAGCTGTGCTGCCCCATACAATCTACCTAAGCCCTGGGCATGGCCGCCCTGGCACAACCTCTCCTCCACCCACAAGAAAGCTACAAAGGAGCTAGAGCCCCTGGGGAGGGGAAGATCTGGGGCTCCATCCCATCCTGCACACAGACAGCCGTGGCAGGAGGGAGGCAGGTGGGTGGATGCAGTGGACCCTGGGAAGCCCATTCTTGGTGACTGTTTCCAGGAAAGTTCCTTCAAGCAGCTCTACCAAACTGGTGTCTTCCAACAAAGAAAGGTTTTGATGAAAAAATCCGAGCCGGATCCCATACTAATCTCGTTTCTGGCACAAATACATTCATCCTATGGGTTATTTACAGCACTAGAGAAGGGCCCAGCTCCAATCAATAAGCCTGCCTTGTACAGGACTCTCCACAAACACAGAAAGTCCTTGACAGTAAATCAAATGATGCCAGTTGACACCAGCTCTGCTTTCTGCACACATTCCCAATTAAAAAGAAATCAGAGCTCCTCTTCTGTCCAGTGATGTTAATTAATAGGATGAGGAATTACCAGAGGCAGTGGTGTTCGGCTGCGCAGTATGAGGGAGCCCTCAGCCACAGCTCTGCTAAGAGCCCACGGCCTCTGTAGGGGGGCAGTCCCTGCCCCAGGGTGCACCCCACATCAGCCCCTGGAGCCCACAGCCCTTGCCAGTCACCGAGCCCAGGTCACAGCAGCACCCACCTGCTCTTCTTGGGCCTTGTTCTGGGGCCAGGCTCAGAGCCGCTCTTCCTGTCTTTAGGCTCCTTGGGAGCTTTGGGTTCCCGAGGTTTCCGGGGCTTCTTGGTCACCTCCCTCTGCTTGGGCTCCTTCTGCTTCTTGGGCTCCTTGGCCTTTTTAGGCTCTTTTGGTTCTTTAGGCTCTCTTCTCCTCTTTGGTTTCACCTCCACAGTTGCTTTTTCTCCTCCTTCCTGCTCTCCCAAATCCTTTTTCTTCCGTTTCTTCTTCACCCCCGTGCCCACAGCCCCAGTGTCCTGCATCCCGTTCTGGGCGCTTGGCCGCCGCAGCGGAGCCCCGTCGGGCTGCTCCTCAGGGCACAGGCACTGCCCACCTGCCTCTGTGGCCGTCGCCCTGTGGGTCTGCTGCTCCTCGCTGCCGGCCAATGGGCCCTGCGCCTTGCACTCCCAGGTGTCCGAGGCATCCGACATTGGGGAGCGGCTCAGCACTTTTAAGCTGGGTGGCTGCAGAGAGAACAGAACGGCAGCACGTGAAGCAAACCCCACAGACAGAAGCAGCACGTGTTTGCAGAGGGGATATCGCTGTACGCCCAGCAAAGCTTCCCGTGCCAGAGCGCTGCATGAGCTGTGCCCCTTGATGTGTGGCAGACCTGCTGCCACCCCACACAGAGCTCCACGGGCAGGAGTCCCGGCCCTGCTGGATGGTGGCACAGCAGGACAGGACACAGACCTCAGCCTGACATCTCTCCTGCATCCCCAGGCACAGCACCAGACCAAATGCCCTCCTAGGAGTATGGTGCTCCCTGCGCCATCACCATGGCCCTTCCTGGAAGGCACGGTCAGCCCAGGGCCTCTGCAGGGGACAACCAGCAACTCCCGCTCTACAGGAGCAGCAGGGCTCGTGAAAACTAGAATGCATCTAGCAGTAAGAGCTTTTTGTCCCAAAACGCAGAACTGCCCCATTTTTCCCACAAAGACATCTCTTCCCTATCTTACAGCAATTATGTCCCAGGGGCAGAGCCCAGCTCCTATAGCTGGAAAGGAGCCTGGGAACCATGGGGCTGCAGTGCGCTGTGGGGCCCTCCCAGCACCCCACATCCTCCTGCCAAGGCCAGGACAGCTGCTTCCCTTGAGGGCAGGGCCTGTCCTGAAGCAGCCTCCAGCACCCTGGAAAGCCCAGCCCCATCCAGCTTCTTGGGTATTCCAGAGTTGCTGGGGTTTGTAAATATTTACATCCCATTGGCTGAGGCTGGATTCACAGTGGTCACCCATTCACTGTGGTCCAAGCACAGAGCATTCTGCACACTCACTGCTAATTTGGATCAGCAAAAGCACTGTGGTGGCACAGAGTGGCCCTGCCAGGCTGCCCCACTAATGAGCAGCAGAGCACCAATACCCACATGGTACTGTGCCCCTGGGCAGCCAAGAGAAACTCTCCTCCTGCAGGGAGAAACACTGCACTACAGGTGCTGCCTCTGAGCCTGGGCTGAACAACGGGGTCAGCCTCAGCCACAGCCTTTGCACTTCTTAGATCTTGCAGGCTGCCCAAGCTGGGGATCAGCTGGAACAATGTACTGGATTAGTTACAAAGTGCGCAGACCCCATGAGAATGGATCTCCTTTTGATCCTGCACTGAACAGCAGCCAAGCACAGATACCATACAGAGCCAGTCAATAGCATCCCAGCATGGCAGCAGGGTGAGCTGCTCCCAAGCCAAGATCAGTCCCACACCGAGCTATGATGGCCAGGCATGGGGGGCCGCTCATGCATCACCTCTTCACAGAAAGCCAGCACTTCGTGCCCGAGCTGTGTGACACCTGCACGTGGCCACAGGCTGCAGTGCCCAAGAAAAGGAGAGCACAGAGGCAGGAACCCCTTTTCTGCTGCATCGCCTCAGACTGCCAGCAGCCACTCCAGCTCCAGACACCCATCAGAGCCCAAGGCAGTTCTGTGGGCCGTGTGCCCCAAGGCCAGTGCTGGCCACAGGACACCCTGCAGGTAGCTGTCACCAAGCCTGCCAGGGGAGTCACAGCAGAGCTGTGGGAGCAGCCAGCAGTACACATCTGCCACAGGAACAGTCCGAAGCTGCTGTGCAGTGAGAGGGCCACAGCCAACAAGCAGCACACAGCTCACACAGGCAGCAGCAGAACATGAGAACGCCAAAACCAGGCATCTCCAGAGGGGCTGGATAAGGGCTGCCAGCCCAAACACCCTGCTGCACCCACAGCGGTGCATGGGTGTGCCACGAGGCTGCAGCACGCTCCTGCTGCCCGCCTGCACTGAGCTTGCTGCCATGTGCAGTCGGTTTGGTGCAATGGGGAGAGCTAGGGCCAGGCTGTTCCTGTTTCCTTTGATGAAGTTCAGCTTATCCTGGCTTCTCTCCACCAAAAGTCAAGAGGAAAAGCCTGGGAAAACAGTGCAGGTGTTATGCGTGCTCCTGCGTGGCTTCAGAGCACTCCTGCAGCTCACCTGGCACAGTCCTGCTAGCCCTCTGCAGCCCCACAGCCCTTTGTAACCATGGGTTCCAAGTGCCCAGCAGCATTTGGTGCTACCAACAGGTAAGATGTGGGAAAACACACTCATTTTACTTTAATCCTGCTGCCTTCCTGCCTGGCTCCAGGTTCTCAACAGGTGAAAAAGGTCAACAAAGAAACGTCTCCTTGCTGCCCTCTCTGTCCCATTCCCTACTTGCCCTGCTCTTACCCTGCAGAGCTCCTTGCCCAGCTCCAGCACAGGTGCCTCCCTCTCCACGGACACCAGCTGGTCCACCTATCCACCTAACCACCTATCTGAGCTGGCAGCAGGAAAGCACCCATCACTGAAGATGGACCATGACGCAGCAGGAGGATATACCTCTGTTCTCTCTCCCTTTGCAAATCACTGCAAGCAGAGCCAAATCTTCTTCCAGTGCTTTACAACCTCCTCCAGAAGCAGGGAAAGCCCTAAAAGAACACGCATATAAGAGGAGGGAGGCTGACTTTTCACAGAAGCAGATAGTGACAGCACAATGGGGAAGGAATCTAAACGAAAAAAGCAGAGGTTTAGGTCAGGTGCTAATGAAAGCTCTTTACCCAGAGGCGGTGCAGCCCCAGCACTGCTGCCCAGAGCTGTGGGTGCCCCAGGCCATGGCTGGGCACTGGGCAGCCTGAGCTGGGGAGCAGCCAGCACACTGCATGGCTGGGGGGGTCTCTTCCATCCCAGCTGTGTTGAGACTCTATGACACGGTGGTACCTCTATGTGTTACTTAGCAAGATTTTTCTTTAGCTCTCCCAACTCTGCCTCCATCTCACCGCCTCACATACTCACAGCAGGAGGACCACGCACCACAACAGCACGCTGCACACTGCTCCTGTGCTTACCAGCCAAGAGCTCTCCTACACACAGACCCTGCTCTTTAACCCACCATTCATACACAGAGGCCTCTTGTCAGACGATGGCACACCTCCTTTAACAGCACCTGGTGAGGAATGCACTCAGCAGCAGCACAGAGTCCGTGCACAACGTACCGGTGCACTCACCTCATCCTCACTTTAAACCCACAGCAGTGCAGGTGCCCAAAGCCACGGCTGGGTCCTGGGCAGCATGAACTGGTGGGGGGCAGCCAGCCCACGGCTTGGGGGTGTGGAGGCCATTCCCACCCAGACATGCTGGGATTCTGTGATTTCCTCTGAGGTTCAGTGGCTGCGGCAGCTCCATCCATCCTTGGGCAGTCTCCCTGCAGTGCCCTGCTCCCTGGGCACCACGGGCCCTGCCTACTTTCTGCCACGTTAGCTGTAATTTGAGGCAATCCCTGTGCACATGCCACCAGCTGCTCTCCAAGCACAGCTCCTCCTAAAGACACTGTGGTCTTGAGATATTCAAAGAACTTATTATTAGAATTCATGCTTTTAGCAAGCAACCCTTAAAAATATTTTTAGCCCTGCCTTGTTATGGGTTTATTTTAGATTCCCAGTATGTGCCCTTTTTCTCACTACAATTTTTTAATTAAAAAAAAAAAAAAAAAAAAAAATCCTCTTTTTATACTCAACAGCCCTCCACACATCTTTTGTAGCTGAATGACCAGGTGAGCTCTGCTGTTTCCTCCTGGGATATTTTGGAGGGGAAGGGGAAGTACAGAACTCCCCCCAGCACCCCTCCCCCTTTTCCTGTTTCCTTGCACCATGTTTATCTTTAGGACTGTCCCTTTCAATTATTTCTCCATGTTGTTTTTGTTTTTTTGCTTTTTTAATGGTGAGGATTGCAATGATTTCAATGACTTTACACTTTCTGGATACAATTCTGTGTATAGTTTGGACACTTTCTTTTTTTTTTTTTTTTTTTTTAATTTCCAGCTGAACCTTTCACAAATCACATTTGATGGAGGGAATTCCCCCAGCAGCAGCACGAAGTCTTCTCCTACATTCTGACAAAGTCAGAAACAAAGAAGTGCTTAAATCCTCCCAGAGAGCTGTAAGGGCTAACGGAGAGCACTCATAATTGCATAACCCCATAAGAGGGCATAGCCAAGGTCAGGATGGGCCTTAATGGTGCGTTTCCTTAACTTGAAATCAGTTTATTTCATTAGGAGCCACAGCTTGACTCGACTCCCCTGATTTCACTCAGGACTTGAGGGAAAGCAGCACGACAGAGGGGCAGCAGTGGGGCTACCCACGGCCCAGCATTGTGAGGATGGGCAAGGGGGCACAGCTGGTACGCACCCACTGCCAGCCCAGCACCTGCACAGGGAGGATCCAGGCCCTTGGCAGCGGCTGGACTGGGCCCCCCCTCATGCACAGCCCCAAGGGAGGCAGCGGTGGGCACCAAGCAGAGAACCTCGCCAGCCCTTCTCCAGGGCATCACCCACAGCTCCCTTGGTTAGATGGCACCCACACAGCGTGCTCCTGCAGGATGTGGGACTGCAGCCAGCAGCAGGAGCTGTGCCACACGCTGTCCTTTGTTTCCAGTGCCCTGTAAACCCCAGCATGATTCAGTGCCCTTTTTCTGCAGCCTCCAGGAGAAGAACACGGGGGTACCCCCCAGGTCTGGCTTGGACCTTGCAGAGACCTGTCCTACACAGGGAGCATCAACAGGGACCATGACAAAAGGGTCCAGCACAGGTTTCCTAAAGCAGAGCCCAATACCAAGGGGCTGATCCACACCCCTACCAGCTGCCTCTCCCTGCAGTACCAATGGCACCCAGCCAACGGGCCCCGTGCTCAGCTC
Organism: Centrocercus urophasianus; assembly: GCF_019232065.1. Lineage (NCBI taxonomy): Eukaryota > Metazoa > Chordata > Aves > Galliformes > Phasianidae > Centrocercus > Centrocercus urophasianus. The sequence goes on along the minus strand of NW_024885122.1, from coordinate 670,328 downwards.
TGCCCACCTGTCCCCACGGCCGGTCACAGGGCACCAGAGGGGTCCAGAAGGCAGCTTTTCCCACATGCAGCATTTCCACAGGCTGTCAAGCCATTCTTGTTAGCAGCTGCAGTCCCACCGGCGGCACAGCACAGCCTGGTGCATCCTCTCGCCGACTGTCCACACCCCTTGTTCCCAGCTCTTAATGCAATGCAGCAGAAGCTAAAAATACCAAAGTGCCACCCTCTGTCATGTCTCTGAGCAGGCTCCGCAGCCGGCACGGGATGAGCGTGACGGAGGTGGAGGCTGGCTCTGTTCCCAAGGCATTCTGTGAGCCACAGCCCTTGGCCGGGGAGCACAGCCAGCACAAGCAATGGGCACGGGGAGGCAGCAGCCGTGGGCCCTGCAGGGAGTCATGTGCAGCAGTGGGGTGAGCACCTCAGGGTGGGGGCCGTGGGGGCTGGTGGGAGGAGCAGGGCATCCCCACTGCTCCCCACTCACCTGAGGCAATGGCAGGAGCCCAGGAACACAGCTTGGGACTGAACCACAAACACTCACAGGGTTCCCCAGCCCCTGCACGATGTCCTGCTGTCATCAGGTGAGCTCTGTTAATGGCTCTTGACATTGTCTGCAGTAGGGGAAACATCAAAGTTTAATAAAAAAGACCCATAGCATCCAGGGGAAAGCAGGGAGTACTGGAATCAAAGGCAAAGCAGAGCCTCCAGGCTGTGGTCTCCAGTCCCAGGCTGTTCCCACCTGCCCCCACAGCATCCCCTGCACACCTGGGCTCAAACCAGAAGAACTCCTAGGGCACGCAGGAGGCACAGACACATGCTGCTCCGCTATAACGTGCTGCTCCAAGCAGTACAGGGCCATTTCCACCGCACCTGTAGTGATTTACAGGCACCACTGGATGCATCTTAGGTCAGTATTTGCCAGGTTATTCAACAAGTCAGAGCTTGGCAGAAATTAGTAGGAGCAGTCCCTGCTAACGTGGCAGAAAGTAAGCAGGGCCCTTGGTGCCTAGGGAGCAGGACACTGTAGGGAGCACAGCCCAGGCTTGGATGGAGCTGCCACAGCCACTGAACCTCAGAGGAAATCATAGAATCCCAGCATGTCTGGGTGGGAATGGCCTTCACAGACCCCAGCTGTGGGCTGGCTGCCCCCCACCAGTTCATGCTGCCCAGGACCCAGCCATGGCCTTGGGCACATGCAGGGATAGGGCATCCCCAACTTCTCTGGGCAGCAGAGCCAGGGCCTCGCCACTTCTGGGTAAGGAGCTTCCTCTTCACACCTGACCTAAATCTCCCCTCTTTTAGTTTACGGCCACCCCCCTTGTCTCATCACTATCAGACTGTGCAAACAGGATGGAGATGGAGCCTTTATAAGCTCTCTTCAAGTACTGGAAGGCCGCACAGTGGTCTTCCCAGAGCCCTCTCTTCTCCATGCAAACACCCCCAGCTCCCTCAGCCTCTCCATAGCAGAGGTGCTCCAGTCTCTGAGCACCTCTGTGGCCTCCTCTGGACCTGCTCCAGAGCTCTGCGTCCTTCTTGTAATGGCAGCCCCAGGGCTGGATGCAGTGCTGCAGGTGTGAGTGCCACGGCCTGCTGCTTCTCCTGCTCTGCCAATGGACGAGATACTCCAGCATGCTGCACTACCAGTCAGGAGGGAGGTAACCTGTTTCACAAGTTAGTCACAGCCTGGTGACAAACCCCCAGAATTTCAGGCACTGCTAAGGAAGAAGAGTCACACCAAGGCAGGCCCTGACCGCCAAGCAGGGCCTCTCGGCTGGAGCTGTCCTGCCAGGCCTGCAGAAGGCACATGCAGAACCCACTTCAAAGGAAGCCAACAGCTCTCCCAGAATCTGTCACCAATACAAAGGGTGCCGAGCACTCTGTCAACTCCTGCAGCTCCCTGCGGCCCCAAACAGCCACCTGCAGGGTGACAGCCCAGCCAAAATCCCACAGGTGAGCGGCAGGTTCGTCCCACACACAGGGCTCACCCTGGCAGCTGTTAGTGCTGCACAGACCCCTCAAGGAAGGGGACATCCCCGCACTGCTCCTGTGGAACTGATGAGCTGGGGAATGCTGCAGCACGCTCCGTGACGCAGTAAGGAATGTCCCATGCTGCTGCTGGTTCAGAGCACAGGAGATGGACGGCTCGACCCTACATCTTCTTCCTCGTGCTAATTTGCCTTTATCTCCCTCCCAGACTTGATCTGCAGGGACAGCTGCACAAAGCACTGACAACTGAGCTATTTAAAAACCTCCAAATGTGGGAGGAGGATGGTTTTGCAGCGTTCAAACCCCACATCATTTCAGCAATCCCATTACAGAGCAGTCAAAGCTGCTACACAAGTGTGGGAATTTCCTACCTGGCAGACGGGTCTCACATAAGCGTGCCCCAAGGCCCCATCAGGCAGCAGAGCCCAGTCCTGCTGTGCTCCCACCCTCAGCTTGAGGCTGGCTCTGCCCCCTCACAGCACCTTTGGGACATGCAGTCATTAAACTCCTTGCCATACCAGCCTACTGCACACACACATCTCCTCCACAAGCCACTACCTCGTATCATGGCCACACACTTTTTCCAAATCCTTCCCCCTTCCTCCTCCCTGCCAATCTGCCACAGTAGCAAAGCATGACCCTGAGCAGCACCGAGCTCTGCTCCACAGCAGGAGCAGCACCAGTTGGTGCTCTTCAGCAGATCCGTCCCTCAGCTCAGTGTTCAGCTTCGTGGTTTCCCATTAAAGCAGCATAGGCACAAAAAAGCTCAGAGTAGAGTGGGCTGTTCTACAGCCCCAGCCATATTTCAACCCTGCTGGCCGTCTGCTGTAACAGGTCCCTTCCTCTTCCCAGAGCACCGATGGTCAGGTTCTCCTGTGCGCACAGTTAATACAAAGACTGCTGGCTAATAAATCTCCTCTGGGACCAGCAGGTAGTGACGCCCTGATGCAGCAATTCGGAAATGGCAGCTCAGTGGGATGGGATTATTTCTGATCAAGGAAAGATTTGCTGGCCAAGCTCTTGCAGCACTGCAGATGTGCTAGTCCCCAGCCTCCCTAGTAGTGTCAGCCCTGGGGCATTACGTTATTAGCAGCAATCACAGCAAACATGCGTTTCTGTAATATATGCATGATGAGATTCAAATAAGAACCAGAACTAGTGACTTGGGAGGAAAGAAGGGCTGCTTCTACACAGGGACCAGGACCAAACCAAGAGCATTTACATCAATGAACACAAATCCTTTTGTGCCTAATCACCCAAGTAAGATTTATCCACTCCAGGCTGCAGCTCTGGTCAAATTTCAGCATCCTGAGCTTTGGCCGTTGCTGGAAGTGCAGCAATCTCCCTCTCGTCCTCTTCCCACCACACATCCACTGCAATACCATACAGCACATCCACTGCAATACCATACA